>NC_056725.1:504934454-505101954 GCF_019279795.1 Protopterus annectens | reverse complement strand
GTCTGTGTGTATATATGAATATATGTGTGTGTGTGTGTGTGTCTATATATATATATATATATATATATATATATATATAAATATGCATATATATGTGTCTGTAATTAATAATTGTGAACGGATATCAGAATTTAAATAATGGATTAATAAATGTGTGCAGTATCATTACTTTTCCTTACTATGAATAGGCTGTGCAATACACATTTTGATACATCAGCTAAGAAAATATATGACAAGAGAAACACATATAAAGGACAATGTTTACATTCTTTGTAATAATGGTAGGGAACCCAAGTTTCCTATATTTTTGTGCAAGACAAAGATAAAGTTAACAATGACAAGGATATAGGAATGTTACTGGACAGTAGTATGGTTCTGTGCAGTCCTGCACAATCATGAACCAGTAGGGCTGTGGGACCTGTAGTAAGGACATTGATCTAAATTTCTATTTTGATACCACAGTACAAGGACAAAATGATTGACTTCAACAGTTGGCTAAGCTTCTGGTGTCATTCTAAGGGGATCCAGTATCTGACTGCTTGGGATGACATGGTCGGCAGACCCCAATGCTTTGCCAGAGATGGCCTGCACCTGTCGCCCCTTGGATTCCGGATACTGGCTAAGGCTCTTGCCACCCCTATAGTGCCTTTTTTAGGCAAGGTTAAAATGACAAATTCACCACCGTAACAAGAACAGGAAAGCAAAAACTGAGGGTAATGCTTCTCAATGCTAGAAGTCTAAATCTCAAAATGCACTCACTCGAGGCACTCCTTAAAATGGAGAACATCGATATCTGTGCAGTGACTGAGACCTGGTTCAAGGCTCCAGAGAGCACCCCTGGTCTACCAGGCTATAACTCATACCACACTTTTCGGCCATGTAACCTGGACAGAAACACCAAAGGTGAAGGTGTGTCCATATTCATTAAGGATATCCACACCTCCAGGCTAGTTGCTCAGCATAATGCCTCCGAGGTTATCCAAGTGCAACTAACTCTGGACAAAACTGCAATCCAAATTGTAGCTTGCTACAGATCCCCCACCATGCCCCAGGATTCCCACTCCTCTTTTTTTGATGTACTGGAAAATATTAGGGTTCAACCAAACACCCTAATAATAGGTGACTTCAACTACCTCACCATTAACTGGGAAAACTACTCATGTACCAACTCCTTAGCTCAATGCTTTCTGGAATTCATAAACTCCAATGCCCTGGATCAACTTATCAACACCGCCACCAGGGGCAACAATATCCTAGACCTAGTCATTACCAGCATGAGTGACTGGTGTTTCATACCTGAAGTCAACTCCTCGTTGGTCCGCTCTGACCATAAGCTAATAATCCTTAATATCCACATCCTGCCCCCACCCCCCATTAAGGAAACCACGGTAAAAAATTTCGCCAAACGCAACTTCATGCTTCTTAAGACAGAAGTGGTGAACTTCATGACACCCATGCAGATGGACAATACAGTTACAACTGCTGAATCCTGCACAAATGCACTCTATAACCACTTATATGAGTGCATGGATCATGCTATCCCAAACAGAACCAAGACACTATCATCCAAAAAAAGGAAGCCAATTCCCCTTCCATAAACAAACTGTACAACAGAAGGAAAAAACTGTTGCAAAAGAGAGTAAAATCCCATGAGTGGAGGAGCTCCCTGGTCAACCTAAGAAGCTGAGGTCTCTTATAAGATCCTCCAACGCTATCTTCTTCTTCTTCTTTTGGCTTTTCTAGTTAGGGGTCACCACAACGGAACTCTGGTCCGCTAATGATTGGCAGTAGATTTTTTTTTATGGTACCAAGGTGCCAGCCCGACACACAACCTTCAGTGAAGGCACGCCCATTCACACATGTCTTTCGAATGCCACTCGACCGCGGGGAGGACATGCAGACTCCACACAGAAGGCGCTCCAGCCGAGAATCAAACAGGAGAACCTCTTGCTGTGAGGCGACATTGCTACCGCTGCACCACCACGACTACAAAAACAAAATCACCACTAATTCTAAGGACAACCACAAAGCATTCTATAGCTATGTCATAAATCTCGATGGCAACACCCAAATCTGCTCTGAGTTTCAGCACAACGGCATGAAAATTACAGAACCAACTGATATTGCCAACATCCTGGCAGATAGGTTCAGTGCTAACTTTACCCCCCCCCACCCACTAAAGGGCCCATATCTATATAAGAAGAATGCAGAGTCCCTGTAATCACAACTATGCAGGTAAAAGCTGCACTCTCTAAAGCTAAAAACACAGCATCCACAGGCTGCGTTTTACACAAACTTCAGAACAAACTGGCTCCCCACCTAAGCACCATGTTCAATAATAGCCTCACATCAGGCTTTGTGCCCACTGAATGGTGCACTGCAACAGTTATCCCACTCCACAAAGGGGGAGCCACCACTGATCCCGGGAACTATCACCCTATTAGCCTGATGAGCCTGGTCTGCAAGGCCATGAAACGTATCATCATGGAACTCATAAACAAAGACATTAGTACCCTTCACACTCTGGATCCCACCCAGTTCAGGTTTGTGAAAGGCAGATCATGCCTCCTGAACCTGATCGACTTCTTTGAGGCAGTCACCAAAGCCATAGATGAGGGTAAGGTGGTTCACACAGCCTATCTTGACCTCGCCAAGACTTTCAACACCATCCCCTATTCTGGAATTATAGCTAAACTCACTAAACTAGGTATAAATCCCTACATCACAAGATGGGTTGCCAACTGGCTCACTGACAGAACCCACACTGTAAAAGTTGCAGACTACAAATCTGACCTCAAACCAGTGACAAGTGGAATACCACAGGGTTCAGTCCTGGAACCTCTCCTGTTTGGTATCTACTTTTCTGAAGTACAGGCTATCACAGAAGGCCTCTGGCGAATGAAGTTCACAGATGACTGCAAACTAGGAGCCATAGTCAAGTCCCCAAATGATATGGACATCCTACAAAAGGGCCTTGCTGAGACAGATGCCTGGTGTCAGAGCCATGGCCTCAAGCTAAATGCTAAAAAGTGCAGTGTCATCCCCTTTGGTAAAAACTCGGTACCCATGAACTACCACATAGTCAGCAATCTACTTATAACCGAATGTGTGATAAGAGCCTTGGGACCTAGGTGGACAGTAGTCTTTCCTTTGATAGTCACATCACCACAGTATTCAGGAAGTCCTTCTACGTGGCACACCTCATCATAAACGGGTTTTCATCCAGGAAGAAAATAGGTCATTGTTCCCCTCTACTCAACACTCATTAGACGCATTATAGAGTACAATGCCCCTTTTGGAATGTACCTCACAAGACATCTGCAGCAGCTGGAAAGACCACAGAAGTACCTCACAAAGAGGATTACTGGCCTCAATGAAATGCCCTACACTGGCTGTCTCAAAAAAACTCCAGCTTTACTCCATAGCATATCGCCTACTCCGAGGTGATCTCTGCCTAGCATATAAAGCTATGTCAAACCCAGAGCTGTTGGACATACTACACCTAAAGAAATCCCAATCCCTCCGAGCTACATGCTCTAGGGACCTAAACCTTGTCACCACAATAAACAGGACATGCTGGCGGGATAGATTCCTGTCCCAGAGACTTCCCATACTCTGGAACAGGCTACCCATCTATGTCAAACAAAGTTCTTCATTAGTACTCTTCAAGAAAGATCTTGATGAATGGATAGGAAATAGGAAATACACCCTGGGGATCACTTCTGTGCCTCTGCTGGACAGTGGCACAGGAAAAATAACTTTCTTGGGTGGCGTAAGCCAGGGAACCTTGTTGGCTAGGCTTATGTAGACCCTTGGGCCAATAGCCTAGTACCTACCTATGAACCTATGAACCTATAATGGGGAAAAAAAGGGAGCTGTTGCCTTTGCAAAAGTCCATGGTTAGACTATGGTCACCTATGTTAGGAAAGAATAGCACAGCAGCTGAAAATTAAAGAAAAAGTGAATGAGCTCAGACTGAGTAATGTGAAGATAAGGTTGGAAAAGAATATTCCTCACTATTACGTGCAAGACTTGGTCAAACCTAATAATAATAAATAAAGCTAAACAAATATTAAACTGAAAAGAATGCCTATCAATAACATTTTAATGGAAACTCAACATGACATATCCCCTTTGCAGCTTTTTACTGGAAGAAGTCATGTTTTTTTAAGAGATCTGAGACTGAGTAGTTATTTAAGACATTAATAAGTACTATTTAAAATGTCTTGTTTTATGTTTAGATAACGGACTGATTTTTCATAACAGGAACTGATCCATTTATACATATTTAATTTACATATGTGTGCATGAAATCACATTTTAGCTAAAATACAGACTTTACAAAGGATGTGGGCATGCCAGATTTTATGCACATAGAAACAAATGTCCTTCTCAGAAATAAATTTAATGCAAAATTCAAAAAGTAATCCTTGCAGTAGAACTCAAATACAAACAGGGTCTATAATAAAGAAACAAATGTTTTGCACACAAAATAACTCTTAACTCTCAAGATGCCAAAAACCATGTTGCTAAACTAAGCAATGAACTCTGGACCTTGATCAAATCAATGAAAGCCTGACATGAAGTAAAATAGCCCCTGAAGTGAAGGATAACCACAAAGCATTATTTAATTATGTTATAAATGTCATAAACAATCCCCAGCACTGTGCAGAGCTAAGAGTAACTCTGATAGCACATACTCAAACCCAATGGACATACACAATCTACTAGTGGACCAATTTAGCTCAAACTTCTCCCCGTTTCTCCTCTAATATTCTCAGACTACATACCCACATATACACAAACTACACAAATGGCAAACTGTGATAAAGTATGGCAAAGCACTCTAAACAAACCGCTATACTTCAAAAAGAGAAACACGGTACATCATGTTGAAACGGTTTCCTATCAAATTCTGAAAATGGGTGGTCTAATCACACAATTACTGCAACCTTACCATGAAAGTCAGCATATTGAAAACTGACATACCAGAAATATATATTGAATGCCAAAACTCCCAGAATCGAGTGCCAAGACTTGCATTAATAAATATTTTATATTTTAATACCGAATGTTTATAATATACACAAACACGTTGTCACACAAGCTTTATCAGGTGATGTTATCAAAAACTCATATACACACCCTCACTCAAAGTGCCCTAGGAAAAGTTCTCAAAATGCTGTCTAAGGCCAAGTATACTACATATATGAGGCCAGATAACATACCAGGCTGCCTTTTGTTTAGCCTGGCTAATCTAGTACAGACACCATTCAGTATCAGCCTCAAACAGGCTTTATGTTGGATAAATGGAGGACAGTAACATATTTACCTTATACAAAGGTGAGGTTTCAACAGGCTCGGGTAATTATAGACCCATAAGCCTGACTGGTCTCATCTGTAAGACTATGTAAGGGTTCAGTATGAAATTAAGATACAACAATATAGGTAGCCTGCCGACTCTTGACCCAACCCTTTTCAGATTCATTAAGGACAGATCCTGTCTTTTTTTTAACTTGTTTCACTTATTTAAAAACATTACTGAAGCAATAGAGGAGGGCACAACATTACACACCACATATCTAGACCTTGCAAAGGTGTTCAACACCATCCCATACTCAGGTATCATAGATAAACTCTCCCAGATAAATTTCAATCCCTATGTAAGTCATTGTTTAACAATCTAGCTCAGAAAAAGTACACAGGAAGATAGAATGGGTGGTTATACTTCCTCCAAAGACCTGGGTTCAGTCTTTGGACCATGTCTTGGACCTGCCATTTACTTCTTGGAGATCAAGACTAATGCTAAGGGCTTGAGGCTAACCAAGTCTGGATATCTACAAACTTGGTGCCATTATAAACTCCACAAGGGACACCAACATCTTCTAAGTGTAAAGTGCCTGTTCCAAACAAATAGCTGGTATCAAAACCATGGACTAAAGCTAAATACCAAGAAGTGTGCAATTATATCTTTCAGCAAGCATGACCCTCCTTATAGATATCACACTGACAACACACCTCTGAAAATTGATTCCATAATTAGGGATTTGGGGGTCTGTTTCAACAATGAACTATCCTTTAATCACCACATATTCACTGCTATAAAGAAGCCTTTTTTCATTGTACAGCTTGTATCTAAAAGTATTGCATACAGATCCAGGGATGTAAATGTACCATTATACTTGACACTCATTAGACCAATCACTGAGTATGATGGGCATTTTGGTATGTACCTGTCCACTTATCACAAATGGAACAGCCACAACACCCTCTCACTAAAAATATCAAGGGTCTAACTTGTAAAAAAATTATACAGACCATCTCAAAGCCTTGTCCCTCTTCTCAGTTTCATAAAGGCGGTTGAGTGGTGACTTCTGCATTATGTATAGAGCTTCACCAGACACTATTCTGTTAGATTTATTACACATTTGTAAGTCCAATGCTATTATAAATACCTGCTCAAGGGATCTCAATCTTGTTTGCAAAATAAATAGATCATGTTGGAGTGATAGGTTTGTATCACAGAGAATACTGCTTGGATGGAACCATCATCTACTCCACATAAAGCCAAGTCAGAAAAGTCCTTCTATGTGGCACATCTCATTACCAAGGGTTTTGTATCCAGGAAGAAAGAGGTCATCATTTCTCTCTACTCTTCCCTCATTAGACCAACCATAGAGTATAATGCCCCATTTGGTATGTACCTCACTAGACACCTGCAACAGCTGGAGAGGCCACAAAAGTACCTCACGAAGAGGATCGTAGGCCTTAAACACATGTCCTACACGGACAGACACAAAAAACTCTAGCTATTCTCTGTCTCATATCATCTACTAAAAGGTGATCCCTGCTTGACTCACAAAGCCTTGTCTGATCCAGCTCTGTTAGAAATGCTACATCTAAAGAAATCCCAATCCCTCCACACCACACGCTCCAGAGACCTCAACCACATTACCACAATCAACAGAACATGCTGGAGGGACAGGTTCATAACCCAGAGACTGCCCATACTATGGAATAGACTTCCCATACATGTCAAGCAGAGCACCTCGCTGTCCCTCTTCAAGAGAAATCTTGATGAGTGGATGGATAATAGAAAGTTCACCCCGGGGATCGCTCTAGTGGTTCTACTTGACAGAGGCACTGGGAACCAACATCGGGTGGCACAATGCCAGGGCACTCCTATGGGCTAGACTTGTAAAGGCTCCAGGGCCATCAGCATAGTACACACCTACGAACCTATGAACCTAAGTAATTCACTTACTCTAGACAAATGTAATTTGGATAAATAGATAGGTAACCACAAATTCATCCCTGGTTTATCACCCCTGCCCCTCATGGATAGAGAAAACATGTAAATGTCCCAACATATCCTTGTTTGGCTTATCTCTGGATAATTTGTATGCAAAATATTAGGGCTAAAAGAATATAAGGTTAAGCTTTTTAAGATCCTGACAGAGCAATAGCCTTGTAAATACTTATGAACATATGAACCTATTATGAATACCAATGACACAATGAGAATATCAAAGTGGCTTTGAAATGTCATATAATGACATTTGAGCAAATGTTTACAATGTGATATAACTTTTACATTCCACTATAGCATCTCCTAACTCTGATATGTTATAGTCAATGTGGATCATTTACATTTTTTTGTTTTTGACATTAGAATTTAAAGCTGTCATATTTAACATTGAAAAGCCAGTACTGCAGCATTCGACTACTTGACAGTTGGACTTTAGTTATATACCCTCAGAACTATATTCTTTTGTGTTAACTTCAATCCCAGTATGAGTTTTGGGAAGACCTCAGATTCTCAGGTGACATGGAGATGCACATAAGCTGACCTAATAAGAAACAATAAATAAGAGTCTGCTTGTGGGTCAGATGTAAGCTCATTGCCCATGTGAGACAACAGGAAGATGATAATGAGGTAGAAAAAACATATATATATATATATATGTATATAAAGACAAATTATTGTTGTGAGTACATATATACAGATGGTGGAGGGATAAGTGCAAAAGAAAGATGCCAAAGTCATCAGAAATGAGTGAAAACAAGTTACTTTCCATTAGTGGAAAGCAAACTTAGGCATCTACTGTTGGACAAAGAACAATCTAGTCGAAGACATATCAGAATAAGTGAGACAGATATTAAGCATATTGATCTTTCATAGACCCATCTTAACTAAACCTATGTTGTGAGGTCAAGGGTAAATTAAGCACTTATAAGAAATTATAGTGTAGCAATCACTGAGTATGTTTTAGGAGAATAAAAAGAATTGGTGCAGGTTTTCAAAGTGGTTTTCCTGCTAAGGAAAACTTATGAAGAGAATGGGCAGAAATAAACAAACATGGAGTAATGAACATAAAAAATGTAAATGCAAGAAAGCAAGTGCTTATGAGACCTATGAGGTAAGTATCAAGAAAAGGTACATCTGTATCAATGTCAGGATTGTAGATTGATTTCATATGAAGAGGGGGGGGGGAGAAACTACCTGAAGAGAGAAAGAAAGAAACTTAGGAACTGAGAAGACTAGTGACCTATAAATGTTAGTCTGTTTGTGGAAGTAAATACAATTACAGTGTCTAGGCATACCATGCAGGAGGAGCCATATTTAATGCTTGGAATTACCCTGGAGGCCATAAGCAATATATAAAAATTAATATGAAAGGTAACCTGCAAAGATAGTATTAAGTAGACAAGCATAAAAGTGATCTGCAGAACATTGTCACTATACTGTCTATATAATTAAGGCCTAAATGGACAAGCTGAGAATTGCACAATACCAAAAAGAAAAACATAATATGCAGTATAGTGTCACTGATAAAGTATCTATCACTGAAGCACAAGAATCATAAAATAAAGAAGGCACAATCATTTTGGTAGCATCTGTCAGCATAATAATAGTCTAAGTCTGAAAAATGGTACACAAAAAAGCCACAGACACATGTAAGGTTAACAGCATGGTGTGAAGTATCCAGTAATGACACCAACAACCTGAGTTTGACTGCCAAATCTAGGGCCCATAGGACTGGCAGGAGTGAAAGAACTGAATGACTACCGACCCGCTCCCTTTTCATAGGTTCATAGCTTCATACTAGGCTATCTGCCCAAGGGCATTTATAAGCCTAGCCAGAGTTTTGTGGCTTTCGCCACCCCTTTAGTTTGGAGGATACTATGCCCATTATTTTGTTGTGCCTCTGTCAAGCAGTGACACTGAGATAATCCCTGGGGTATATCTGCGATCTCCCATCCATTGGTCAAGATTTCTCTTGAACAAAGCCAGCAAGGTGCTCTGCCTCACATGTACCGGGATTTTGTTCCACAGCATAGGGAGTCTCTGGGTGATGAATCTGTCCCTCCAGCACGTCCTATTAATAACCGTGTCAAGGTTTAAGTCTCCTGCCCTTGTAGTTCTGAGGGATCTAGATTTTTTGAGGTGAAGCATGTTCATCAATTCTGGGTTGGACATGGCCTTGTATGTCAGGCACAGGTCACCTCTGAGCAGACGGTAAGCGACTGAATAGAGCTGAAGTTCCTTCAGTCAGGCAGCATAGGACATATTTTTGAGACCCTTTATCCTTTTGGTGAGGAACTTTTGGGGCCTTTCCAGTTGCTGCAGGTGTCGTGTCAGATACATTCCGAATGGGGCATTGTACTCAATCATTGGTCTGATGAGTGATGAGTACAGGGGGACGATGACTTCCCTTGATCTAGATGTGAATCCCTTCATGATCAGGTGGGCAATGTAGAAAGTCTTCCTAACTACTTTGGCCACGTGAGTGTCAAATGAAAGGTTACTGTCAACCTGGGTACCCAGATCCCTGATAACCTCTTCTGTGCTTAGTGGGTTGCCGCCTATATGGTAGCTAGGGGTAACCTTGTCTTTCCCGAAGGGTATGACTATGCATTTTTTGGCGTTTAACTTTAGGCCATGGCTCTGGCACCAGTTTTCCATTTCTATAAGACCCTTCTGAAGGATATCTGTGTCAGATGTGTTCTCAACTATGGCGCCCAGTTTGCAGTCATCTGCAAATTATGTCAGCCATAATCCTCCTGTGTTTGCTTGTACTTCTGAAAAGTAGATGCCGAACAGGAGAGGGCCCAGGACTGAGCCCTGTGGGACACCACTTGTGACAGGCTTTGAGTCTGACATGGCGCCAGCAACTCTGACCCTGTGGGTTCTGTCACTTAGCCAATTTGCAACCCATCTTGTGACGTATGGGTTTACATTTAAGCTGATGAGTTTTCAATGATACCTGAGTGGGGTATTGTGTCGAAAGCCTTTGCCAGGTCGAGGTAGGCTGTGTGGACTGCCTTTCCCTCATCAATGGCCTTGGTGACTGTTTCGAAAAAGTCCACCAGGTTTAAAAGGCATGATCTGCACTTGACAAAGCCAAACTGGGTCGGATCCAAAGTCTGCAAGTCTCCTATGTCTTTATTTATGAGTTCCATTATGATCCTCTCCATAGCTTTGCAGATCAAGCTTGTCAAGCTGATGGGGCGGTAATTTCCCGGGTCGTTGGAGGCACCTCCTTTGTGAAGTGGGACCACAGTTGCCATACGCCACTCCTTAGGCATGTATCCTGAGGTGAGGCTAAGATTAAACAGCTGCCCTAACTGCGGGTTTAATTTCTCATTGAGTTCGTGGAGCACACATCCGGGGACACCATCTGGTCCCATGGATGCTGTGTTTTTTGCCTTGGAGAGAGCAGTTCTCACCTGAGCGTTAGAGATGTTTGGGGGCTATAATTCTCTGGTATAGATATCTCACCTTTTGGGGAGGGGAGAAGTTTGCACTGAACCTGTCAGCCAGTATGTTGGCAATGTCTGTAGGTTCAGTAATTTTTACATCATTTTGAACTAATTCTGAGCATATCTGGGAGTTTCCTCCCAGGTTTCTAATATAGCTAAAGAAGGCCTTATGATTGTCCTTTGAGTCCTTCGTGACTTTTCTCTGATGAGGCAGGCATGAGTATGGCCACTATCACACAGTAAGAGGCAGGGAACCAACTACAGAAGAACCTAAAGTAGCTGCGTCAGTCATTGTGAGCTAGGTCATGCACAAATAGCATGCATTTATTTATTTATTTATTGACATTTGATTACTGGGAAGTCCAACTGGCTAGAAGCACATTTTCAGAGGAGGCTGGGGAGAAAATATCCAGCATATATACGTACTGTTTATGAATCCCTGCTGGCTACAGTGAGGGGACTCACTTACTGCTCTTTCAACTCACATTCCCTCCAAAAATAATTACATGAGAGCATTGATGGCAGAATAGTGTGTCTTAAATATGGGGGAATTTACCATAAATCAGGGAACCAAAATAAAAATACAACCATAATTCAATTGGAGGTTTCAGTAAAGCTACATGTAACAAAACTAACAATAGAAAACAGTGATAATGCAGAACAGTTTAGTGATTTCAAACCATGAAATAGTAATCTAATGCTACAGAACATAAAGAATGAAAAAGGAAAAAAACATTCAGACAGATATAATGTAGAAAGATTGTATCTGCTGTAAATTAAATATAAGGTAGCAATAAAATTCAGTATTTAGAGAGGGGTCACAAGATTATAGTCAATTAGTTAACTGTGCGAGTGATCAGGAACAAGCCTTTGAAAATTGATTTGGTAAGGATAACAGGGTATGAACAAATATAGATCAAGGAGATGGGCCCTTGCAGAGAAAAAAGTCATCACCTAAATCTAAGCATAGCTGAAAACACCTGAACAGAAACAAAAAGAGCAGCACGGATCAGTAAAAACGTGCTATCAGATCAGAACACAAGTAATCTAAGGCATTCTGTGAATGGAGCTGTTTTAAGCTACAAGGTAAGAGAATACTTAAATCCTTGCAGACTGCACAGTCACAAGATTTTTGCACTAGAGTCGCTAAGGTGTCCACTAACTCATTATATGCTGGTAATATTGATGCTAAGTCTAGCAACATAATAAGATTATATATTCTATACAATGGCAAACCCTGGTGATCAGAACAGCAGATTGCTGCATCGGTCTGTGCTAAATTTATGCACTTCTGAATCACTCTGCCGTATTTGGTTTTGTTACTTGCATGCGTATCTGGTCTCATTAGCATGTTATCTTTCATTTGCATGCTATTTTGCAGGTATTTGCATACCTAGCACACTGTTCTATTTCCTAAGTGGCAAAGTCGTGCTATTTGTGTTTCTGAATCGCACTCTCCCTGTGCATTGTTAATCATTGTGCTGTTGTTTCTGAGGATCTGCACAATGTGCTGATCTTATTCTGTACTACAAAACCATACAAACCCATTCCTGAGGAAGTACTGAAGCACATTGCATAAATTATGCTAAGACATTTATCTACTTCCATAAATGTGACCTTCCTCATAGCAGGATTGAAAGGTAGGGGCCACAGATTCCATATTTGATCTTCTTTTGCTTGGAATTCTTATTCTGTCTCAGCATTATCTGCAGCAGCAATTTGGTTGAGTTCAGCAGAATTTGGAACAATGTGCAGGGAAATGAAATTGTTTCCACTCTTGAATTTTTTTTTTTGGTTTTGAAGGTGAGTCCCCTTCCGTCTGTATCTTGCTGTATGTAGAGCAATGAGTCATGGATGAAACACAAGAAGGAAAAGATTTAATTTTAAAGCATAATGCACAACTGGGAAGCAAGTGCAATTTCAAAAATGTACAATCAGTTGAACTCTGCCTAAATATGATGGGTTCTCCAGAAAATGTCGGCTGGTCTTAAAATGTAAATGAAGTCACAAAATGGATCTCACTTCTCAGCATTAACCATGTGCTTTCACATTATATACTTTCCATTTTGTAAACAGATGTGGGAAACAAAAGGAGAATAATTAGTATGCAAGGGGGTTGTAAACTTCTGATATAATGATTTAATTAGAAACACAACACCCATATTTTATTGCTGTGTAAGAAATAATAACATTTTATGGAGCATAAGGACAAGAATCATGTTTCAACTGATTTTGAGTAATAGCTATTAAATTTTCTGTCCCACTTTACATTTCTTTTAACAAGACATTTGCATATATATTTTTTTAAATAGGGTACCCATTCGTTTCTCAGATCATGTGCACGCACTGCACCATTCAGCAAAAGCTAAAAATGTGGTGTGATATCGCCTCTAGCTGGAATATCACACATTTTTTGTTAAACAGCTGTTTTTTTTTTTTAAAGCAGAGCGTAAGGTGATGATGTCAGTGCAGATAAGCAGTAGCAGTGGTATGACAGCCACGAGTGATTCATTCCTTTGTGTTTATTCTAAAATTCAAACAGAAAAATGTGAATACAGAACTATGCACAATTACAGTTATCTTTTACAGACAGAACATTTATTCAACTGCTGGAATGTATTATGAGAGAAATGTTTACATTGCTATCCAATGCCTAAGGACAGAGATGCACAAATACCTTCTGTTAGTCAGCCATTTAATGAGCTGAACAACTGAAACTGCATTGTCCAATCCCTTCTCTCATTGTCTGTCTTGCTTCATCTTGCTTCTTCATTTATTAAACCATTCACAACCTAACAATTATATAACTTTCTTACAAAACAGTTTTATGCTGGCAATAAGGCACACTTGCTGAAAGGGTTCATTTAGCTGTCAATTAATCCCCTAACAGTCCATTCTGCTTTATTCTCCAGAAAGACCTCTCTGTGTATCCCAGAATGGAATACATTTTAGGAAATAAATCCAAAGTTTCTGAACATACAGCTAAGGTTTCTTTAAGAAACCATTACTTACCTCTGTCTTCTCGGCAGTGTTTGAATGATGGTATAAAGAGAAATATCCTGCCAAGGTTTTCAGAAATCTATGCACACTTACTGAATGTTAAAAGAAGACAGACTCCTGTTTACAACTGCACTGTGCTTTTGAACATTTCTTTGGGAACTATCTCATCTGTATACATTGGATTAACAGAGCACTCCACAGCTGTAACAACTGGAGTTAGTGCTATCCCAGTCCAGTAGTGGCAAACTACACATCAACAATAAATTCTTGTCATAGTAAATACATATTCACCCTGAGATGATGCATAACAGAACATTCTTTATCATACATTGTGATGAGCAACAAAATGCTTGGCTTACATTTCATCATGATAAAAGCAGATACCCAGTTGGTCTGGATTCTGAAGTAAGTGCTAGGTTGTGTGGCTAAATAGGGATTTCACTGAATTAAGTATTAAACAGAAATATCTTACCTCGTTGCTGAGGAGAAGTCTAAAGAACTTACCCTAAAATAAAGGGTTATGAGAGCATGATGATAATTCTTTGTATTTCAACTTTGCCACTTTAGCTGACTGCAAAATGTACACAGATTCTTTGTTTTTATGTATACAAAAAGTCAACTCAGTGTTATATACATCAGATATGTTCAAGAACCGATTGATATACCAACTTAAAAAAATGACAATTCTATAGTAAATAAGTGTGAATGTATGTTAGTGCATATAACTAGAACTGTTTTATTATAAAAGGTACTTGAGGTGAATCCACTGCAAAGATAGTGTTTCACAGCTGCTGACATATAAACAACAAAATTACATAAGATCTCATGAAAAAATATTGTTTAAGCCAGTATATAAAGCTGCCATCCAACTAATAAAACAGGAAGACAAGGAAAATGTGGCTAGACAGTGGGTGAGCCAAGGTTTTGTGATTTTTCTGTCATGTCCATTAGTGACTACTCTGGCATATTATAACCCTGTGGTTAATTTGGTAAGGCCAGTACTTTGATGTATTTGGACACATAAATATTAGTAGTGTAACATAATGCACCCGCATGTAGCTACAGTGACTCATCACAGAGAATTTGTCGCAACATGCAACATATGAAGTATAGGGCCTAAACTACACATGGCACAAAATGACAAATAGTGCTAACCTAAACTCAGACACTTTAGAATTTCTCCCCATGTAAGAGCTGATGGGGTTTATCTGGCCTTTACTCTAATTCTTGGAATTTTGCTGCATTCTCTGCCTAATGTCTTCAAATAAATCCTCTGACTGTGAGGAACATCTTGTAAAGCTCAGTTTTCTCAGCAATTGTTAATTAGTTAATTGCACAATGCATCTATAAAATATGTAAATGCTGAATGCATGTTTAAATGGTAACAGGTAGGTAGAGCAGCTGTTATTTGTTGCTGATAAGGCCAGTAAGATTTACAGGAATAAAGGTGTGCCAGAAAATTCTCTTCCACATAATTGCCCTTGGGAACTGCGTCAGTAAAACATCAAGTCAATGTACCATGTTAAGTCTTTGCTTTTGTGAATTATATGACTTTAAGCCTGTCTTCAGATGTCTGCTAAGGTTTTCAAATCGAAGTTGTTGCCCTACATAAAACTTACTTTACTGCCACTCAGGATGTGTTTCTTGAGTTGGAGGCCTAATGTTGTCCCTGAAGTGCTGGGAAAAGATAGTACCACCACTTTGTGTATTTGTTCTGTGCCAGTGTTGATTTATAAAGGCTTTATACACTTTCCATTTTGTAGACTGTTTGTTCTCTTTGTTACCATGCATGTAAATATAACAAAGGACTCGTTAAGTCCTGTAACACTTCTCGCCTTATCTCTCGCCGAATTTGGTTCAATACCATTACTTTTTTATTTTAATCTTGAAAGAATTTCTGATGTTTACTTCATAAAAGGTAATGGTTTGGTACAACTGCATTCTGAAGCCCATGGTTCAGTAAAATGACAGAATCAGTACAATGTGGGCTACTGTAACAAGGTCCTTTTAGGACAAATGTAATGTTTTGGAAAGGAAGTACTGATATTAGTGGAGACTAAACCTAGTGCCTCATGCCCCACAGTTGGGAACAGCATGGGTGCACACAGCATAGTTTTTTTTTTTATATTTTTTTACAAATAATACCACCAGCTCAGACGTGTCACTCTCTTTCTGGAATGGAGAAAAACATACATTAGTCCATTCTCTTTTCATCATTGGCCTCTATGGGCAGGGTGGTTTTCTGGATGAATTAACTTATTTTATTTTCAGATCAGTGTCAGATATTAGTGTAAAAAGGTAATTCATGATTCAGTGTCTCTTTGTAGACTTAAAATGTTAGCAAATTTGTAAATTCTACATGGAAAATAGTTACTGGGAAGTAATTTCCTGTAAATTCTACATGGAAAATAGTTACTGGGATGTAATTTCCTTACTTTGTAAACTATGTATTGCCACATCCAACCACAATACAGTATTGCTGTTGTTTAAACTGTCTAAAGATAGGTATACATTCCATTTTTGTACTAAGTTAATGAAAGAACAGCACTTTGGTCACAATGATGTCTCAACACATGGACCATTTCTGTGAAGGTGCTGTTGATCATGATTGAAACAACCTTGGTTCCGATGTACAATGAGAACAGGGAATGTCAATGCATCCTGGTAGGGGGGTGGTTCTTCCTCAGTGGTGTGACTAGAGAGACAGCGGGTTGTCTCATTAGGAATGCCTGGCTCATTCAAACTGCCACTGCGACTCCTCCACAAACAACTCCGCCGAGAACCATAAAGATGTCCTAGAGAGAATCTACTACCACTGAAAGGGATTCTGGGACTGACGTTACAGATGCTAAGGGCACTCCGTGAGAAGATGGAGGAACTACTAATTGTTCTGTGGCATTGTTCGCAGTTTTGTCTGTAGGTTCCATACCTACAACTTGAGTAACCAGGGCAGTTTGATAAACTGACCACATCCATCAGGACTGCTTCTGAATAGCTAGGTACTAGTTGTTGGTTAGAGCGGATGTGCCATTCAAGCTCAGTACTGTCAATGGTATTAACTCTTGGAATCCTTGGGCAGTAGGCATGATCTTCTCCTGGGGTTGTAGGAACATAGTCAAAACCAAAGAGCTTTTCAACATGGTAGTGCACATAGGCAATATGGTACTCAGTTAGCACCCTTAGAGGCCAAGAGAAAGTCAAGAGAGCAGCAGCCCAGAATACATAGTGGGAAGCATACCAAGGGAGACGGTCAGGATCAGAAAAAGATATCATGTATTCCCTAAAGTCCACATTTTTGAGATGCATTCCCTCTCTGGCTTCCATATAGTCATCTAAGCCTTCATTCTCTGTGAAGAACCTGGCTCGCTGGGTGAGATAGGAGTTTTCTGATTCCACATTTGCAAAGCTGAAGCACTTTGTAAATCTCAGCCTTGTAGCTGCATAGTCCTCAAGCCCTACAAGGTCCTTAGAAATGTCTTTAACACCACAGTTGGCATAGTCAAACTCTGCTTCTGCTACATGAGTGTTGACCCTCTCATGGTAAACCTGAGTTGTAGTATAGGCATCCCCATTTCTGTACCTGGTGACCTGCCTTGTTCGCCTCACATAATGGTAACTGATGGCCTTCCACCAAATGCATGGTGTTGCCTGTTGCATTCTCTGAACACGCTCATATACACTTTCAATGTCAACTTTATACTGAAGTTCATTCCTAGTGTAGCAATGCCAGCACTCCACAAGGTAGACTACATATAACATCATCAGGAATGCAAGTGGGATGTAAATGTATCCATTTGAACAAGGACTGTCATGATACATCATGGACTTCCCTTTGTAAGCACTGTCAAAGGTCAACCTGGTAACCTTGGTCACATGGCACCAGGTCATAGCACCAAGGCAACCATACATGAGGAGAGATAGTAGAAGACATTTCCAATGTGACTCTCGACAAAGAGACTTGCTGAAAGACTGCTTTACAGGCCGTTGCTGCAGAATTGTCCAGAAAAAACATGAAAAAAGAAAGAGAAAGAAAGACAGTGACAATTATGCAAGCAACAAATCAATTATTATAAAATATACTTTTTTTTGAAACAGCTCACTTTACATATTATTTTTTTATCATTACCCATGCTTGCTTTTACAACACCCAGAGATATATGCTTATTCTTCAAAACCTGTTTTCCAGAATTAATAAACAAAATTAACTTGAGCAATAACACATCACTAAACATTTCATTGTTAAATTTTTAACATTTTTGTGCATGTTCCTTGCTTTTCTTTCTACAATCTGAAGTTGCTGATGAGTAACAAAATCATATATTCCAAAGTACATCATTTTCTTTTGTTATGCCTACATTTTTGTAATGCTTCAGGTTAGTTTTAGATAAGATTGATCATAAAATAGTTTATAAAGGCACAATAACAATGTTATTTTCAGTCATCTCTTTACATGTCACAATATTTCTGGGTATTATCTTGTGTTCCTATAATGCTTAGACATCAAACAGACAGAATAACATAAAAATGAACTCAGTTTCCAGTGAACAAAAAGCAATCATTCTAATGTAAATTTTTTTACAGGAGATTAAATCATATAACTGATAACTTTGTGGAAGTGGTTAAGTATTGCAGTTTATTATTTTTTTTCATTTTCAAAAATCTATTAAACACTGAAAATGTAACCAACATTAATTTTTTTATGTTTTATATTGCTTTAGTTACACAGAAATGACACCTCTCCTCATAAGAAGATACAAGAAATCAGAATTCACCCTCCTTGAATCTTGAATGATTTTATAACTACAAAAGTGGGGAATGTAAAGCCAATGTAAAATATCACAACCATTCTCAACATGTAACACACAGAATGTGTGTGTATGTGTGTCTTTAAAAGACCATATACATTTCCCAACCCCCTGTCTATACAGAAAGCAAGGATGACAAATATCTATACCAGTCACAAATCCATCCATCCACAACCCCTTTTTCCCGTTTTTGCACACAAGCTCAGCATGTCACTTCAGCAGTGACAATCATCTAGAGCCAAGGTTTACACCACCAGGTGGCTAGCCCCACCACAGTGGTTATTCCACACTACACACCTATGGCCAATTTAGAGTGTCCAATCCACCTACTGCATATGTCTTTGGAATATAGGAGGAAACTGGAGCACTGAGAAGAAACTCATGCAAACACAGGGAGGACATGCAGACTCCACACAGAAGGCTTCCCAGCCAAGAATCAAACCAGGGAACATCTTGTTGAGAGGCAATAGCATTATCCACTGTGCCAACCTCTATACCAGTCACAAATAACATTTCTGAAAAGTAGAAACAAATGCTTTCTTGTCTGAACATTTAATCCTGGACACAAAGAATCCATCTATGTCTTTATGTTTTTTTATTGAAAATTCTCCACAAATCTTACCATTAAACCAAAAATTTAAAATATGAGTCACTGTATATTTCAGTTCCCAAATGAACAACAGAATACGCATCTGAATCCAAAAACCCAAACAGTGCACCTAAATGATACCGTACAGTTGCTGTCCTAGAAAAAGTGTCTGAAAGCTTATAAGTGAAACCATATGTTGTGTCTTTGAAATACTGTAAGAGAAGTAGAAACACCAGCAGGGTGTTCTGGACTACTGTTATGCTAGTGCTAGCAACACCAGAATAAGAATTCATACTTAGAAGCAGTATTGCAGATTCTACAGCAGATTAATCAGCTACAGGAAGCATTTTCCAATTGGAATGAAACAGACTCAGTGAGTTTCTTACTTGACGAGCTTTTTAATAGGAGACTTGTTTCCCTCATCAGAACCAATTATTCACATCTATACCACATCAGGCATACAACCAGATGACACAGTAGCATTTGAATCAGATCAACAGCGGAAACAGAAAAAGTAGGACCATCTGACTACAGAGCAACCTCAACAGGAACATCTTTCACAGCAGCAGGAGCTGCTATCTTGGAATTCCACCCAAATGAGGAGAGGAATTTCCATGGAAGTCCTGGCCAAATTTTCCTCATATATATATATATATATATATATATATATATATATATATATATATATATGAATATCACCTTAAGTCTCCTCTGAAAATGGATCACAGTCACAGAGGACTAACATAACCAATAAAAGAAAATGAATCTACTTCCATTATTGACATCACAAGTGCTTTTGGCTTGGGGGGGGGTCACATAATCCCTCAATTTGAAATTATTAGTTTTGGTTACGGTCATCCTAAATATCTCTGAGGATAACCAACGGAACAGCTACAGCCAAAAAACAAGCCACCCTCTTCAGTCTTGGAATTACCTACTTGGTATTGCCCTGAGACAGTGTTAAGGCATTTTTTTCTTTCTAACTCCTTTAAGGAACACTGTGACACACTTCATGGGCTGCATCACTCCTTTCTCCTCACTCTGCTTGACTTCACTGGTACCACGGTACCTGTCATGCAAACGAATATAACCCTTGGTCGCTGATCTGATCAGGCCCTTCCTTTCTCTCCTGCTGAGTATCCAGAACTATTGCTGTTTTGCTAGACAAACTGAAATTGTGTGAAAAGCTACTAGATCTTATTAACGTGTGCAGCTACCATGGTAATACGCATATACTTTAATAGTTAAAACAGATAAGAGCTTTCACATTAAACGCTTCTTCAGATCCAATATAAACACAGATATTAAACAAAAACATTTAAAAAACCCATTTACCAATCAAAATCAGCATAGGAGCTCTTACACCCCTTTAAGGCAGGTCTGAGTGGGACATTCCCATTTAATCCAAGGATCTTGTCCACTTGTAGAGCAGCAATGCATTTCCTTTCAGCAATCTCTGTGTTATTTACAATATCACCTTCTCTTAGAGTTTCATCCACAACTTGCAGTGCCATAAAGTGAAACTTATGATCCTTGAAAGATGCTATATGCCTGGCAAGTGCATTTCTGTCATCACCAAGCCTAAGGATTTCACAGGGTAAGTATCCAGGTGGCCAACAAAGGGAAATTTGCCCTTTTCCCTACTGTAGTGTGATCCTGGAGATGAAACATTTAGTTGGGGGGTGGAGAGCAAAGCCCCCCCACATTGGGGGCTGTGGGGGGGTGTAGCCCCCCACCTGGGTGGGTTTCAGGTAGTGTGGTGTATTTCATTGTTAGATGGTGGCCAATTGGATGCTTACCCTGTGAAATTTTTCGGCATTGTGGTAGTTCATTAAAATCAGATTTTGACAATGTTGTCTTAGTGATGTTGTTTTTGGTAATATGGGATTTCATTCTTTTGAAGTAGACCCATATGTATGTGTGTATGGACGTATATATGTATGTATGTATGGTTGCCATACTATCTATTGAGTGTTTAGTTCATTAAATGCCATTCCTGTTCTCAGAAGTGGTAAAATGCAGGATTTGTGATATGCAGGAAGAGTTGAATCATGCAGTATCAAATGCTAGGTAAGAGTGAGTAGGTAGTAATTGGAAGTGAGTTTGTGTGTATTATGTGTTTGTGTGTGTGCATGTTTGTACATGTGTGTGTGTGTGTGTGTGTGTGTGTGTGTGTGTGTGTGTGTGTGTGTGTGTGTGTGTGTGTGTGTGTGTGTGCGTGTGTGTTTTATTTAATGACAGCATTACAGTGTTGATCTAATGTGTAAGGTTAGGGTTAGGGGAAGACGTAGGGTTAGGCAGCACACATGACTAAGGTAATGTGTGCAGGTTCCATGTGGTACAATATAAACCCCTCCCTCCTCACCATTCCTGTTATCATGTCTTCTCCAGTGACGTTTAATAGATTTAGCCCATCTAACTACCTTTCTAGTAGTTCAGTCCCTGGCATTTTGTTTTTTGATAGGCCCTCCACTTGTCATACTGTTGTCATATTATCAATGAGGCACAGTTAGCATAATAGTTAAGGCCTTCATCTCCCATGCACATGGTAGAAGGTTTGATCCTTACCTACAGCCAGTGCCTGTGTGAGTTTGCATGTCCTTCCTGTGTTTCTGTGGGGTTCCTCCATCTCCCAAAAACATGCTGGGCATTTGCACCTCAAACTCACCTAAAATGGAGTGGTGTGTTAAAGCACAAAATGGAGCCTACAGGGGAAGTGTTGTATAGGCCAGTTGCTCTTTGTACCAACTGTGGTGCACAGTATCCTCTAGATAGGAGAACATGGCCCACAGACTGCATGCAGAGTCATGATTAGCCACTTGACAGTGTAAAATGTGGCTGTACTTGATTTGATTTCATTGACTAATGTTGCCAAAAATGGGCATGAGTATTCACCGGTGATAAGTAGGTTGAAGACTCGGCCTACTCTGACTTATACCAAGGACCTATGCTAATGGTGGGAGGGATCTATTTGCCCCTGTGGGCCAGTGCGTTAACCATAAAGTAGGCATGGATCAATAAGCATTTGGCTAATTGGTGTCTGGTTGCCCAGCGTAGGTTACCTGGGATAGCTCTGTTGAGTGAAAGTTGGACGTAAAACCAATCCACCTGCCAAACATGAACTAAGGATTGCTGCACCCAATATATCATTGACAGAATGCAGCTTGGAAGTGGATGACATGATGGTAAGGAGGAGGCTGGACATCCTCTTTATCCAGAAGATATGATATTGTGCAACAAAGCCACTTGGCTGGGATCCAGAGTCTACTACTTAGAAAGAGAGCAACCTAAAATACTGTGGGAATAGTGGTGAGGAAGAGAATGAGGGATGTCATCAGAGTTAGTGACAGACTCATCGCAATCAGTCTTCAGTGTCAAAATTGGGCACTATTCATAATCTCAGCCTATGACCTATGGCAGGACTTTGATAGTGAAGAAAAGAGTACATTCAGGCAGCAGTTGTAGGACCTAGTAGATAAAGCAGGACAACATGAGTTGGTGTTGATAATGGGGGATCTGAATACATGCATCAGGACAAACAGAACAGGATATGAAGACTGCCTGGTTCCACATGTGTGGGGCAACAGGAATAAAAAAGGAGAGGCCATCAAAGACTTCTTTCTGGCAAATGGCTTGATGGTGGCCAACACATGATTCAGCAAAAGAGAAAGTCACAAGATCACAAGAGTGGACAACATGCAACCAGGTGGACTTCCTCCTAGTATGGAAAGGACATTGGGGTAGAGTCAGTGATTGCAAAGTCTTGTCCAGTGAAACAGTCATCCTACAGCATAAACCACTGTTTGCCACATTCACCTACAAGCAGTACTCAGTGAAAGCTCTAAGGTCAGCAGACTGAAGACCTGAAACTTGACTGGAGAGAAAGCACAATAATTCAAGGAATTACTCAGGGCTCTAGTACCTCAAGAAGAAGAGGAAGATGTAATAGACGGAGATGAAGAAGAATGGCAGTGCCTCAAAACAACATGTGTGAGGACTATAGAACATATACTGTATATTCCTGAGCCTGGTATGGAAATAAGGTACATAAGGAAAGTTGGTGGTAGAATGCACAAGTCCATGAAGTCATCAAAAGAAAGAAGGAGTGCAGGAAGAAGTGGAGATAGAAAAGATGGACCAGGCAAAGAAGGAAAATTGGCTGGCTAACAAAGATGCTAAAAGAGCAGTTTGAACAGCAAAGAACAAGGCATAAGTTATTCTCTTCTCTGCAATAAAAACAGTAGAAAACAGTTCCACAGCTTTCTGTCTTTTATATCAGATGCTGTGTTCCTGACATTATCAGAATTAATTGCCCATCTAAGATTGACAGCAGTACCTGACGGGGTACACTACAGATTTAACTGTGTCTATGATATGTCATGCAAGTGGAGACAAATTCCTCTGCAAAGTATGTGAGAAGTTAAGTGTAAAAAAAGTAGGCGGGCTTTCTCTTCCTTTGACTCCAGTGCAGGATTCTGGTACCATCACAATGCTCAAACCATACTGTAGGGAGAAAAGAACCCTAAAGAGTCATTGAAACTGTAGGAGAGGCCGGAGTTTTCCTTTAAATATCCCTTTAAATACCATTATATTCCAAAATTAGTCTCACATTTCCTTCAGCACTTGCAAATTAGCAATGCACATCTAAAAACTTAATTTCCTCTTCTCCTCTTTCAAACACTTTTAGTTCCCTTTTGCATTCAACAGAACCCACCCCCTCACTCTCCTCTTATCTTTCATATCAGTACCTTCAGTATAAACAACAAATTCCAACTACTAAAAACATGGCTACAAACCAACAATTTACATATGTGTATCATTACAGAAACCGGGCTCAAGCCCAAAGACACATGTCCCAGTAGCATCACCTGAAATTCTAATGCTTACAGATCTGTCCATCTAAAGTGATACAGTAAGTGGTGGTACTATGTTGTGACTAGGAAAACTCTTAATGACATACATGAAGATGCTTCCGCAATAGATTTTCCCATCTGACACAACTGGATTGCTATCTTCCTCACCCTTAGTACATACACTAAGCTAAACCTAATAACATCTCAGTCCCCAAATACATTATCTAACGTTAACTGTCAATTTGGTACTGCTTTCATTTGTCCTCTCATAACGTTATACTACTTGAAGATGTTAACAGTGAGTGGTTTCATAACACTCAGAACAGACTCCTATTACAACCTCACCCTAACAGTAACAAAAGCTACTGACCCTAACTTCTGTTCCAGCCATAACTCTGTACTAAACATTAGGCTAATCAGTATCCGTAATGGTAGCCTTGCCCGTGAAATTCTGACAATACAGTGAGTGGCCACTATAACCTTAGTTTCTATTTTTTCTAAATACTTTCAACAGTTACTAAATATGTACAAAAATATATTAAACATGTATTCATAACTTTAATATTATACATGGTTACATAAAGTTCTATGAACTATTGACTAACAAAATTACTAAACAAGTATTTGTTTATAAGGATTTATTATTATTAATTATGGTTTTGATCAGCTGGTGGTGTGGATGCATATAAAACTGGTGCAGCTGTTTTTACTGCATTATCTGAAGTCCAAACAGAGAAGTGGACAAAAGCACTAAGAAAACTTTTATTATTAAAGATTCACATGTGCAGATTTCCATTCCAATGTTGCTTGCTCTAGTATACATTTTGGTATGCTTTTTGGTTCTTGTTTTTTATGTGTTTTGACTGGAGCTTTTATAGTTTGCTAGTATGTTTTTCTTTAAAATGTAAATTTGGGAAAGATGACTTTAGCATACATTTCCAAAAAACGTCTGCAATTATATATGTATGTATATATATATATATATATATATATATATATAGATAGATAGATAGATAGATAGATAATACCAAAGTAATATTAACTTAGGATAAGTTTCTGTTTCTGAGACTGGAATGCCACGTAATTTCTAAATAAAAAAAAAAAGAGTCAGAGCTTACCATATGTCAAAATAGTCTTTGGCACTTAGATTAATTTTGAAATTATATAATCTAAACTCAATATACCAGCATTATTTACACTGTTAAATGAAAATATAAGTCCATTATCTTTTCTTTTCCTTTTTTTTCGGCTAATTGATTGCATGAACATATTCTAAGGTATTATCTATTGAAAATATAAAATGGTTTACATGATCATTGTGCCCATAGTATAAAGTTGTGTTCAGTAAAATTGCATAAAAAGTTCTATGTAATTTCTATAGATTGATACATGAGGTAAGACCCTACATGCAGTCTTACCCCATTGTGTAGACACATTACAACATGCAGAGAGCAATCATGCAAATAACCCCCTCCACACACCTAGATATTTAAAATGGACTACATCTATGTAAGGGCGGATCCCAAGTATGGAAGGTATGGTAGCAGAACCACAAACCTGCAGCTGGTATATATACCCTTCTGATGTGTTAGCATAAAAAGCTAAATAAGCAAAAATGACAATGTATAAACTACAAGTAAAAATCTCCTTTCCCCATACAGTGACACTGCTAAGGTCCCTCCAATGGGATCTCTCACTGCAGTGGCTCAAAACAATATGATGATAATGCACTTAGCTCTACTGTGAACTGTCATCCTAATGAATGAGAAATCCGTATGAATTACAGGGTGCTCTGACAATCATGCACAGAGGATCGGGGAACAGCTATTGAATAAGGTATGTCACACGCAGGCACACCTTTCTGAATAGCTGCTCTCTGCCATACTGTTCTGTGTTGTCAAGCAACACAGGAAGACAATCTGCAACAGAAAAGCATGTACTGCACATTGGTGTACTATACACTATACAACGCAATTCAACAACATTTCCATTCATTTGTGAGGCACCTGTCAATATATCAATTAATATCTATGAACTGTAGTAATGACAAGACATTTATGCAAATGAATGTGATGTTTATGAATAGCCTGGAGAGAAAATAAATATCTAATAATTCAAGGACGTGTTTTAACTTTTAAACAATTTTAAAGTGATATGTGTACATGTAGCCTCATTTGGAGTATATTTTAAATACTGCAAACAGTTTGCTAAAACTAAAAGCATTTTATTGTTAGTTGCATTCTAATAAGATTCAGGCATTTCATTTTTTTGCTGTTGTTTGTTTGTTTTTAACATGATGCAACATTTGTCTTTCCACATAGCATTGTAGAGAGGATATGACCCATAAATAATTACTTTTAAAATAGAAGCTAATGTATACCATTCAGTTTCAGGAAAGCAAAGACAACCTTTAACTTAAGGTCTAATTTGATTTTTAAAAGCAATTATTGCTATATGAGGAGACCAGAAAAAGAACAATAATTTGTTTGATTAATGTATTTTTCAGGAGAAAGTAAAGAGATGGTCTGTGCAACATATAGTAATTTTGGTAGCAGAATGTTTATAATAAGAAATAATTTGTACAAAAAATAGATCACCCTGATATTACATTTTCCAAGTGTTTAATAATATCAACATGTTTACCATATCATCTAAGTTATGCTTTAATATCATTCTAATATATTTCAACTGGTTACGGTCCTAGTTATATTTAACTGTTTCAGCTGTCACTTTTTGATTAATTAAAATTAATATTGTATTGTTTTATTAGGATTAAAATTTAAATTAGGCATTAAACTAAAGCTATCAAAATATGATTGATACAATAAATAGACATAAGTTAATAAGTATTAAAATTATATAATCCTCAAACAAGGATAATTTAGATTTAAATCTCCTCTCAAACTGAGGACCCTTTATTTTTCTTTTTGTAGAATAATATATTTTTAATCCTTCATCACACCAGTTGTATGATCCTATCATGGCCAACCACAGCATTCACATAGTCCATCACTTCCTTACAAATCTGGTCCCAAGAATGCTTGTCTATAGGCACCTTTATCTGGAATGTCCATACCATGCATTCAGGAAGGCCAGTAGTAGCTGTTCATTCTCCTAGCTAATGACATATTCAGTTACCTGCCTCAGGTTGCCATGCTAGCACCTGAACACCTAAGGACAAAACGATGCGTCACTCATTGGATGTATAAGCTATGTTGTGACCCTGGTAAAAAGCTGCAGCTGTTGCTATACTCAAACTCTGCTCCCATTTTAGTACTCCACCCATGAATCTAAATAACTGCGGTGGTGGTGCTGCGGTAATGTTGTCGCCTCACAGTAAGACGTTGTCCTGTTCGATTCTCAGCTAGAGCGTCTTCTGTGTGGAGACATGCATGAATGGGCGTACCTTCATTGAAGGTTGTGCATCAGGGCAGGCAACTCGGCACGTAAAAATCTACTGCCAGTCATTAGCAGACCGGAGTTCCACTGTGGCGACCCCTAACTGGGAAAAGCCGAAAGACACAACAACAACAACCCATGACTCTAAATACAGCCCTGGAGTACCCCATCCCACGTGATGCATAGTCACTGCAATATTCTATTTGCATGGTTTGATCCTCTCACCTCCCATCAGTACAAACCAACATGTCACAGAAGTGTGACTGGGTCTCAGTTTGACATACATCAAGACAAGTGCCTAACTCTTCCTGACAACCACCACAGTGTTTGTAGTTGTGGATGATGTACATTACCAGACAGGGCTCCCTTAACCCTGTAATGCTTCTCATCTGTAGAACTTTTACTCAAATTCCTTTATATCTTAGTCATACAGTTTTAAGCAGCGCTGCATAAGATGGTTGTGGCAGTTTATAGCATGCTAACAACAGGAAGTTAACATGGCAATTATACAAATTAAACTGGATAGCACCAACGTAAGTAACTCACTGTTGTGTGCTTGATGGGCCAGCTTTGGCACTGCATATATGTTTGCATGAGTTTACATGTGCTTGCAGCTGTAAGCTTGTCAAGTACCCATAATGCATACAGCTTTTCAGTCTGATAAGAAGAAGATGAAGCTGTGATGGTAATGGCCTTTTGAGTATGCTGCCATTTTGTATGGAATTAAAGCTGTACCATGATTTTACAATCTTGAGCTTAATGCCATTATCAATTAACTCAGGTTGACAGCATGACAAAGTGTTTCTTTGTGGTCACTATTTGTTAATCCTTGAGCATATCCATTACAAATGAAGCTTCTTCCGCAACATAAGATCAGGGTAGGGTCAGAGAACCATTCAGATTATTATATAACTGACTAGTATATCTAAAATGAGGTCTAAATGCACCTGTACTGTGTAAACCAGTAAAGAAAATACCAGAATCATTCAAGAATCCAGGTATAACATTATAGTATCCTTGGCACAGTTCAAGCTGCTGCCTTCCTCTTCCCCAAAGACAAATGATTTTTTTAAGCAGTAATGCTATTCCTTACTTAAAGGAAGTGAACACTGGAGAATGAGGACTTCACCCCCCCCCCACACACACACACACACATACAAACACATGCACACTCGTTCGTAACAAGCTTAGTGTTTGCTGTTACCTATGATAGGCTGGATAATGTGATGCCATATGCTATATTGTTAGACTTCCATTTAGATGCCTTATAGATTTTTTAGTGCAAGAAAACCTCTTGAGTTTCCTAAAACTATATTAAATGTACCTAACATTAACGAGCACTGCAAACAGATGTAGCTCATAAAACTATATTAGCCTCAACTAAAGTTAACCAGCACAGCTAACTGAGATAGTGTACACAATCAGGCCAGTCTCATCTCCTTATCCCTCT
Source organism: Protopterus annectens (assembly GCF_019279795.1). NCBI lineage: Eukaryota > Metazoa > Chordata > Ceratodontiformes > Protopteridae > Protopterus > Protopterus annectens. Next base: position 505,073,094 of record NC_056725.1, on the reverse strand, counting down.
AACTTGAAGTAACTGTAATATTACATGTCTCATTGTTCAGTTAATGAATAACAATTACATAAATTAAATAGTAATGAATGCATATACATGTGCAGCTATGTGTCATAGTCGAGACAATGCTTGCTCTTGGCAAACCCTGCATGAGTTTCCTCCATAAAGTTCTCTTCTCCTGGTAGAACAGAATGGCAGGAAGTTGTAGGTTTGAATCTCCCACAAAGAGTGGATTTATACCTTAATGTTAGTATACAAGTGTGGTAGAAAAGGGCAGTGTACTGTCAGGATGCACTAGCTGTCTCTGGAAGAGATAACAAATACAACTCCCTAGCAACAGTCTCTGATACTGTACTAGTAAATGCCTAGGTGTTTATGAGCCCAAGTGCTTTTGGGTGAGGGTGGGGGGTAAAAGATTTCCCACCACCCTGGCCTGCATTCTCTTACTTATATACTGCTAAAGTATTAATGCAGTCCCTTCAGGTTGTTCAGGGTTATAAAACATGCAAAAGGTTTTATTGTGATTCATTTCCTTTGTTGCCAGTCTCACTTTTCTACTAAACACTTGGTGAGATACTGTAAATAGAAAGTGTTATCTGAATGGTGTTGTGCTAGTAGTTTAGCAGTGTTCTTCAGCTTCATTATCATTGCCTTCCCAACCGTCTGTATCCTCCCCCACCTTTATTCAAAATAACCCATGCCTTATTCTTATTGCATTCTTACCAGGCCTTTCAGCCTTTATGTGAGCTGTCATAACTTATTCTGCAGGTCTTATGACACACATTTTCCTTGCAGCTCTCCTGGGTCTAAACTGAAAATAGTACGTGATTGTGTAGTTCACATGTTCGTTCAGCACGAGTAAATAAATATCACCTAGAAAGTCATTTCTCTTCACACTGATTATCTTTGTGTCCGGCCTTCTGCAGCCCAAGATTTCCCATTTCTTTGAATGACAACACACATTCCAGTACCAAACCACATTATAGTTCGGGGGAGATAACTGTTGTAATCTCTTACCTTCCACATTTAATTTATATTTTATGAATGTTATTTGAACTTTAAGCAAAACCTAAATTTGACAGTAGTTGCTATGAACTTAAAAACACACGATACAAATCATTGCTTTGTATTAGAAAATTACAATTTGGACAATGTTGCAACACATTTGCTTTCTTGAAATATTGAGATAAGTTACTTTTTAACATACTACTACTGCTGAGTGTTTATTAACTTGAAGCTTGAGGTGAGTGTTCATGTTCTACTATGCCCTCATAACCAAATGTGAATCTATGAAATAGCTCATAACATTTGTCATGTTATTCTTGTTACATGATGTAGTGGCGTATTATCATTCTGTTTTGCCAGTGAATCAAATGCTACCAACCCCCATTTACTGCTCCCCCTATGTTTCTTTGAGACTATGCTGCTCATGTATCAAATGCATTGCAGGGTTAGCTGGAGGATGCAGCTGAAAAACAACTGAACATGAGATACTTAAACTGTAGCAAGAAGCAGTTTTTGTAAAGGACAAGCCCTCCTTGACCCCTGCACTCTTCTTACACAAATATTCTAACACTAAGGGCACACTGACTTGGAGAAAGTACAAAAACAAGTGTAAGGTGCATTTTTTTCTGTTCTGCTTCTTGTTCACTCAACACATCGACACTACAGTGACCTGGTGAAATTTATAAATAGCATAAGGCACCACAGCTAATAAGAAATGAACAAAGATGCACAGGCAAGTGTATGGCAACACTTTTCTTATGTGGACTTAAATGAAACCTCATTTCCTTTAGGGATACCATGGCTTTGCATATAGTATGTGCAAAAATAGAGAGCACCAGCCATCACAATACCCTTGTGTAGCACATCCAAAACGGATAAATGCATGTAGTCCTGAGATCGTGACAATTTGAATGCACTGGTCCTGAAAAACGACTTTCAATTAGAACTGTTCTCATTCTCTACTGGCACTTCCTTATTCCTCATACCAACCTATCAAGATTTTCTTCACTCTCTCTACAATCCCAGAAGACCAAGCTAACTTCAGATTGCATCTGCTTACAGAGTATGTAAAAATAAAATGCTTTTTATAATAATATATGTCCAGAGCATACATCCTCAGTGAGAAGTGTGTGTGTGTGTGTGTGTGTGTGTGTGTGTGTGTGTGTGTGTGTGTGTGTGTGTGTGTGTGTGTGTGTGTGCATGTGCCTGCGTGCGTGTGTGTGTGTGTGAGTGTGTGTGTGTGCCTGCATGCATGCGTGTGTGCGTGTGTGTGTGTGTGTGTGTGTGCACGATCCACAAAATGGCACATACAAAGAAATCATGAACATTCAAAAGTTCAAGCCTCATATGGTCAACAACATATGAACAAACTTTTGAAAGCTCACAAGTTTCATCGGAGATTGCCGTAGGGAATATTTCCCTTTACTTCAATGAAGTGCAATCTTGGAGCTGGTATATTTAAGTAACGGGGATGAGGGGAGGTGCAGCCCCCCACATGGGGGGTGCAGGTGGGCTTGCCCCCCTGCCTGGAGTGTTCAGGTAAGGTTTTTTTTAATTTTTTTATAGTTTGTTCGAAGTTTTAAAACTTCGCTCATATGGTGTCGATCATATGACAGTCGAAGTTTTAAACCTTTGAGCATATAATATAAACCCACAAAGATGATATATGGACTGCTATTCAAATCATGAAATATGATATTCCATGTACAGTTAATGAAATTTCCCAAGTTAGCATTTATTCGTTTATTTATTACGTTTTGTATGATCTGGTGGAAGCTCACGCTTTTAATTGTTCACTTTTGGATTAAATAACAATACATTCAAAGTAAAAAGTGTGCAATGGAAACTAGATTTCCCCTAGGGAAATGAGAATCCTTTCTGACATCTTTCATGTCAAGATAAAAGGTGGATTGAAAATTCAGTGTTCTTTTCCTTTTCATAAACATCAGGTGCCCTTACCTGTCTAGGTTTAATGTTAGTTGTTGTTGTTGTTGTTGTGTCTTTCGGCTTTTCCCGGTTAGGGGTCGCCACAGCGGAACTCCAGTAAGCTAATGATTGGTAGTTGATTTTTACGTGGTGAGTTACCAGCCCTGACGCACAACCTTCAATGAAGGTACGCCCATTCATGCATGTCTCCATGCAGAAGACGCTGTAGCTGAGAATCGAACCGGACAGCATCTTACTGTGAGGCGACAATGCTACTGCAGCACCACCACCGCGGGTTATGTTAGTCATTTATAGAATTATTTTATTGTCGCATGTATATTTGGATAACAGAGCTGCTGAGCTTGCTTACAAAGGTTTTGTGAAAGACAAGTGGGGTTAATGCCAGCCATTCCAAACAGAAAAGATTCCTGACTGGTGATACTGGTTGCTCCTCCATGATTTATCTGTTTGACAGAAGGCTGGTGTTGAAATGGAAGGCTATCTTTATATTAGACAGCTTTCTTTTCCTTAGACAACAAAAATACTGCTTCTTAGACACAGTAGGAACACAGCTATCTAGGTTCATTATCTGTGGTTAGAGGTTGAATGCCGACACCAGGTTCATTCACTGGTTCAATGCAAATGTATCAAGTCAACCTTCAGAAACATGTGCACTTTGCATGATATCCTCCTATAAAAACATGTGGACACAGATGACCAGACTGATAAAATGACAGCTGAGTGACATTATGATAAGTGACACAGCATAGGTCTGATAATATGCTATGCTGCTGCTCTGTGGTTAAGAAATGCCTTTGAAAAATAGACATCCACATAATGAAAGATAGGAACTCAACAAACAAAGGTTAGAGTGCTACATCCAGGTAAAACATGCTTTCATAAATACATGGGACATTAGTCTATTAATGATAGTGAAAATGTTGTTAGAAAGGAAATTTAGCCTGTAGAAAAAGGAGAAAAATGTTAAATTACTAAGTATCAGCAAACAAACTGAAACCCAGAATTCCACTCACAGCTGTTACAGTCAGTCAATGCACAAGAAAGCATAGCTGTCTTAGCCAGCAACAGCTCGTTTTAGGTTTGACAGCTCCTTCAGCCACTTTGATTAGATGATACTTTGTAGTGTTGTTTGGTCAGAGTACTGTTATTGCCACTTAATTCTGTTCTCCACTACTCCTAAGTGGGCACCTATACATCATCGTAAGTATATTTCACTGGTGCCTGAGAGTCAGAAGAAACCATTTTGACTACAAGCTGTCTCCTCTCAGGGGTACTTCCAGAGTTAGAACTTGATGTTTGACAGGTATTAGAATTGTAGTCATTGCATTTTGCAAGGATATGTTTAGCTACAGATAGATTTTCTTTAAATAATGTCAGACCATCAGTGACTAGGTTGTAGCAAAGCAGTATTTTTCCAAGTCACTGTCAGTCAAAGGATACCAAGTAATTTTAGCACAGTGGCCCAACAAACTTTACAGTTTCGGAAGCACTATTGCAAGTACCTGCTCTGTCACCATGTCCTTGCATCAATGTCTATAGCAAAAAAATATGATAAGGAAGATTTAAAGACTCTCAGTTGTGCTGTTGTCATAATTTTCCTAATTTCTAACTCTTTGCTGCTATTACGCTATCAGATTCACTGAAAAGAATAACAAATGGTGATCTGTGGCCAATATTTTGTCAGTTTTATTATAATAATGCTAGTCTGGATGTCATAGAAAACAGAATTCATGAAAAATACCTGTTGGAAATATAATGGGAACACTGCAGTTTGTTGTCTCCAGTTTTGTCAGTACATAAATTGGCGTACATATTTACCACGGGTGGTATGTAGGATAATTGCTGAGGTCATGGGACTTAGAGAATAGGGCAAAGGTGATTTTTTTTTAAATTTTTCCCTTTTCTCCTAGTTTGTGTGACTTTTTAAATTATTTAAATAGATATCATGTGTTTAGGGCAGAACCCTCACATTTGGAGCTGCAGAAATGATGGTTTATAGTGTTGTGCAGTTTTGTATAATTTTTTTTCTCAATTTTTTTTTTATTTTTCAAATACATTTAAATAAATTCCATAGAATTTATACATGACATCTTAAATAACTATGTACACTATTTACATTAGCCTGACACTATAACAGATCTTAATGTATACAGTTACTTTATAAGTATGTCCAATCCATTATCAGAGTGTCTGAACAATTATTGTATCGTGTCAATCAATGATAAGACTTTTCTCCAAGGGTTGTTGATAAATGGCTTTGGATAAATTCTTAGTGCTTTAATTTTAATTTCCAATAATGCTGTGGTCTTCGGTAGGCTGTAGAAGTCTTCCAAAGTTGGTATTGTGTTTGTATTCCATCTTCTTTTTATACACTTCCTTGAAATTGCAAGTATAGCCCATACTAGATACATGTTTGACCTATTCAAATGTGGACCTTAATTCATAGTTAATAATGAAAGAGCTTTAGTTAAATAAAATGATTCATTAAATAAACCTTGTAGAAAGTTATTAATACCATTCCAAAATGGCTTAATTTTAATAGAATCAAAGAAAATGTGGTTCCAATCTGCATTGTGTACTAGATCACATCTCCAACATATTCCTTTTATGGAAGAACTAATTTTGCTGATTCTGTCTGGGGTTAAGAATGCTCTGTGCAAGCATTTCCAATTAAAAACTTTCCAGTACTGTGTAAAGGATGTATATTTTATTGATAATAAGATATTTGTTTTAATATCTTCAGTTAACTGTATTGAGTGTCCTTTTGTTATATATTTCCAATATGAGGTTTTTGGGTGTTGTTTTATAGTTTATCAATATTTTGTAAAATTTTGAAATATTGTTTCATATGTCAAAGTCATTATATATGATTTCATATATGTATTTCATAAATTTAGGTATTTCTTTAAATTAAAAATTGTTAATTATTATACTTAAATCTTGTAAATATGACAGAATACTCTGTAAAGTTAGCCAGTCCTGTTGTGGAATTCTGTATGTTGTTTTTATTACTTGCATATCTAAAACATTTAGTTCTTTGATACATTGGAGCCAACAAACAAATCCTTTCTGTTCCCAGGAATTAATAATTTCTCTATATATTTTATGTGGAAAGTTCTTTGTGACTATAAATGGTGTTAAAAGGTCAAACCAGATTTCTAAATCTATATTTACATTAATAATTTTCCTAAATGAGTCAATGTAATAATTAATCATACAAGTTTTAGTGGGTTTAGTTATGTTGTATTGCATACTAATACATATGTGCCATGCCAAATTGTTTTTATCTGTTATTTGAATTTTTTTTTGTAAATAAAATTCATTTATTGATATTACAGTTAGTAATTCTTTCCAATTTGCAGAGTAATTTGGACTTATCCAATCTGAGATTGTTTTAGATAGTGATGCTTTTATATATGTTTCTATATTAGGAAAGTTTAATCCTCCCTGTTTCCATGGTCTGATATAATGTATTAAAGCTATTCAGTTTCTTTTGGGAAACCATAAAAATGTTATTAGGCATAAATTTATTTCTTTAAGTATATTCCTTTCTAGTAACAGTTGTATTGCCAAGGCTATATATAGGATCTAGGGCAGTAAAAGCATTTTTATTAATTGTAGTCTATCTTCAAATGTTAATATTATTTTGCTCCATTTTTCCACAGAGATTTTAATTGTATTGATGATATTATTGTAGTTTTTTGAGACTAATTCATTATTATCCTTGCATAACTAAATTCCTAGATATTTTAAGGTAGATTCTTGTTTCCCTATGATGTGATCCCCTTAGTCTGCAGTTCTTTCTTTATTTAAAGATAAAAAAATGATTTTGATTTATTGAAATGGAGTCCTGAAGTCATGTGAAATTTGTCAATTAATATATCTAATTCTTCTAATGTCTCTTTTGTATTAAATAATGCTAGTAATATGTTATCAGCAAATAGCATTACTTTAGAATTGTACTGTTCATAAACATCTATTCCTTTGATTTTTATATTGTTATGAATTGAATCTGACAATATTTCAATAGCCAGAGCAAATAGAATTGGTGACATGGGACATCCTTGTTTAGTGCCTTTTGCTATATGTATAGATTCAGAGGTAAAAAAGACCTAACTTGACATATGCTAAATTATTCATATATATATATATATATATATATATATATATATATATATATATATATATATATATTCTTTAGGAGATGAACAAAGGATGCAGGAAATTCAAATAGCATTAGGATTTAGGGAATCAAAGGTTTTCTCTATATCTAAGCCAATTATGAGTGTTTCTTTATTTTCTTTATTAACATAATCTATAAGAGAAATGATCCTTTTAATATTGTCATGTGTCTATCTATGATATATAAATCCAGTTTGATCATTATTTATCATTTTGGATAGTTGTATTTTCATTCTGTTAGTTAATATTGTCATAAACATCTTATAGTCATTATTTAATAATGATATAGGTCTATATGAGGTACAGAGGTTTGGGGATTTGTTTTCCTTTAGGATTGGTGTGATTAAGGAATATCTCCAACAGGTTGGTATTAAAGCTTGTGACTGAATTTCTAATAGAGTTTTATGGAAGAGGGATAGTATCTTTGAAGGAAAACGTTTATATATTTCCATAATTATGCCAGCTATACTTGGAGCTTTATTATTTTCACCCTCTTTTATTGAATCTGTAATTTCTTTGTAGGAAATGGGTGCTTGCAGATCTAGTTTTAATTTTTCTGTTTTTTTTATATTAGAACATTCTTCATCTAGATTTAATGGATCAATATATATATCTATATTTTCTTTTTGGAAGTGTTCCATATAGTGATTTCTATAGGCATCAATAATGTCACCTATATCTGAGACATTTTTCCCTTTCTTTTCATGGAAGATACTTTTATTGTTATTAGCTTTTGACTGTATTTTGATTCTTGTGGATAAATTATGTAGATATTTGGGAGAAGTGGCCACGGTATTAATTTTTAGTTTTTCTAAAGCTAAACTAGTTTTATGTGTTAGAATTTTGATGTATTTATTGTTTAATACTTCTACTTTCTTTTTCATCTCCAAATGATTTTGATTTTTTTCAGCTTTTACTGACAAAAGTTTGGATTGTAGATCTAATAATTCAGAATCCCATTCTCTGATTTTTTTATACCAAGTTAGGGTTTTACCATATATGTAAGCTTTAAATGAGTCCCATATCATTATTTTATTTATCTCTGTGGTATGATTAATATCTAAGAAGAACTGTAATTCAGATAATAACCAGGGTTTGAACTCTTTAATTTTAGTTATATATGCTGGAATTCTGGAGTTAAAAATTAATAGTTTGAACTCATTTTGAAGTTTTAGTAACAATGAATTGTGGTCTAAAAAGGGGCAGAGAGTGATTGAGAAATTAATGATTTTAGAGTGTAAGTCATGGGCAGCAAATATTGTATCTATTCTAGTTTGGGTACCAAATCTGTGATCTTGATGGGAAAACAACAAAGATTTATCTTCTTTAAATTTGAAAGTATCTACAAGATGAAATGATTCTACCCACTTGTTTAAAGCTTTTGATACAGCAGATGTACGCAGCAGTCTTTTATTTGTAGTTTCAGAAATATCAAATATATAGTTAAAATCTTCTCCTAATATTAAGTGGGTCTACTTTAGAACGCCGAAAACTCAAAATGTCGATCACTCACATGAGCGGATAATCAGGAAGTCGATGTTGTTTTTTTGGGAGCACAGTACAGTGAAGATGAGAATACTTGCCCTTTCCTCACTGTAGTGCGATCTCGGAGTAGGAATATATATTTAGTGGGGAGTGTGAGGGGGAGCAGTCCCCCACAATAGTGATTTTAAGTTTCTGATTATTCGCTCATGTGAGCGTTTGATATTTTGATTTTTCGTTGTTCTGACATAGACCCTATTAAATTGTCTTTATAATTATTGGAAATGAAATCCAAGTATTTTTTAACAGTTCCTGTTCTGATGCCTGGGAACCAGTATAGATTGGCTAGGCTCCATATTCTGTTATTATATTTAATTATAAGGCCATAAGGCCTTCTTTATCTTCATACTTATAAATTATTTTGGGGTTAATCACATTTGTTTTCCATAAAATTGTTACCCCTTTTGTCTTTGTTTTATAAGTGGATTGCGCCAATATCATATATTCCTTAGGATTCCATTTGTAATTGTCATTTGTTTGAAATGAGTTTTTTGAAGGAAGACAATTTGTGCTTTGTTCAGTTTTAAATATTTCAGTAGATCTGATCTCTTGCTAGGAATATTTGAGCCATTGGTATTTAAAGATAATAAAGTTAAATCCATCATAGGTTATTCAGACTATGTATTTTTTGTTTTATTGTGACTATTAAACATTTTCCTATGATAACTATAAAGTATATGTTTGAGCTTTTAAAGGAAATTATCAGTTTTATACTTTGAGTGTTTATAAATAAAGTAATGTTTTGGTCAGGCATACTAAAAATGTTTTTGTGAAATAAATTTAAATTAATAAATGTTAACAAAACTAAGATCCGCACTAGCCATGGAATGAAAATCATTCCTAATCTGATGGATAAACCTAAATCCATCAGATTATCAGTCATACATTGACAATCCAGAACAGAATTCTAATACAATATAAATGTCTACTTATTGTATAAGCAATTAATATTTACATGAAAGACAGATGACAAGCAATTCAATCTTAGTAAAGTAGGATGTAGCATATATAAAACCTCAGTAAAAGATTATAGCACACAATTATTTAACATATTCACCCCCATGAAGTCTTTCAAAATGTATTACTTAATATAAATAGATAGTAATAATATTTATATCTAATGTTTATAATACAATGTATTTTACTGGATATATCAGAAGTTATATTTCATTGTTTGACAGCATTTAAGTAATCACTTTGTTGCTAACTTACTTAAAGCATCAAGTTTGTTTTATGTGAATATTGATGAAAGTTAGTGCATTTTAATTATCAGTGCATCCCTCTTCCCCCCATTTCTTACACATAAGGATTTTCATATCTGTCATTTTTTATTATAAAATGAATTAAATTTTAGGTTAAAAACAACAAATTCACTTATTGTGATTAATGATTACAAGTTCCTTTTCCATATTCATAAATTGCCATTTTATGGCATCTACTGAATGTTTTTAGATTTAAATGGCAACATTCTATTTTGTATAATCAGCAAAGGTTAAACTGAGTGATTATTGTCAATTTACTACCATTTGTTCAGATTGTGATTGTTACACTCTGACATTCCTAGTTCAGGCTTCTATTGTTTCCCTTGAGCAACTTTGTCAGTTTGATGTCATGTATAAAACATTACTTACCTTGGTAACAGCTTAAGTATTATGCATGGTCAAGATGGGTTACAAAACCACTATTCAAGTTAAAGCAGTTATATGACTTGTTATGCACATTTACTTATATGAGAAAATCATCATGCTTCCCCTTGATGCTCAATATAGTGTATGTCATTTATGACAAGTTAAAACAGTAGTGTTATTATACACAAGTCCATGTTATTAAACTGAGTGTCTATTGTCAATTTAATACTATTTGTTCAGAATATGATTGTTACATTCTGCAACATTTCAAGTTCAGGCTTCTATTGTTTCTCTTTAACAGCTTTGTCAGTTTGATGTCATGTATAAAACATTAGATACCTTGGTAACCGCTTAAGTATTATATATGGTTAAGATGGGTTACAAAAACTACAATTCAAGTTAAAGCAATTACATGACTTGTTATGCGTATTTACTTATATAAGAAAATCATCATGCTTCCCCTTGATGTTCAATGTAGTGTATGTCATTTATGACAAGTTAATAGTGGTATTATTATACACAAGCCCATGTTATTAAATCCTGTCTTTAATATCTAAATTCAGCAGACTGCTTCATCTTATGTGACGATTAGATATTTTATGTCTAGATTTACTAAAATCATACATTGCATAACTATTGTGTTTTTTTTTTTCTTTTGGTTGTTGCTTAATTATTTGAGAGACCACAAACTGTAATGCTTATTCTTATTATTAGCTCCTTCCAAGCATATTTATACAGTCCATAGACTTTAAATTATGAGACCCTTCTAGTTTCTTATTTTTTATAAGTATACTTCCATCCTTACATACACACATATCAGTACTTCAAGCACAGACAACAATGCCCATCCAGTTTTGCCACAATATAATTCACTAGTTCATGTGGTGTGTTTCCAGGCTGTTCTTAAAATATCCAAACCAATATTTGTCCTGTTCTATTTTACCAGCCTGTTCCATGCAGTGGCCACTCTGCCAGTGAACCACTCAACACACCTTCCATTCCTACAGATATTTCCACAGAGGAAATCTGATGACTCTCTAGCACTTCCCAGCTACCCCAAACACCCCTAGAATCAGCTATCCCCATATGCCCAACACTTCCGAGCAAGCTCACCTCCCAGACCCCTGCAAAGGGTACTGCACAAGACCAAGTGCTCTCAGTCTTTCACAATAACTCAGACTTCCACTCTTATGTATGTCCTTAATGTGTTTGGACCAAAATACATTTTAAATATAAAATTGTGCTTATTTATATATTAATTTTTTTTATCAAGAATCAACTTAATGAGCTAAACGAAGTGTTGGGAAACCATCAATATGTGTACATGTGGTTTAAAACAGCCCTTTTATTTTATTTATATATATATATATATATATATATATATATATATATATATATATATATATTTTTTTTTTTTTTTAAACCAAAAACTTCATTGCTGAGGATCATTTCTGAGGCTCCTCAGAGCCATTAAGTATTACCGTCACTCTGTCTGTTACCATAGCAACCTGGGAGTGTCTGTTTCTGTTAGTGTGTTTGTGTACTGCATACCAGAGGCTCATGATGCACCTAAAGCAAAGTTTCACTTTACTGCAACTTCAAGCCTAAATTCCCTCCCTTTCAGCAAGGCAGCAGCAAGAAAAGAATGGAGAGCAAACAGATAAAAAAAAAACTCCCAACAAGCCGCCACAACAGATAACACATTCTTCCAGCCTTCACACCTGTCACTCAGCAGATGTAAAAACAAACTATTCTCTACCAAAATATCCCAAATCACAGTCTTATCCACCCCTTCCCCTGGATCCAGGCTAAAACACGAAATGTCTCTTCCTAATACACAAGCATCAATAAACCTTGATCACAAGCCGCAATCCACAGCTTCCCGGAGATGAAAACTGCAACATACAACAGTTGCCAGACACAGCTGCATCCACATACACCATGTCAGGCTTAATCAAACAGCACTTGAAGCTATGATACCCGCCATAACTGATATTAACTATGTTTAGACAGAATAATAATGACATTTGTACTAGCTACCAGATACGACTGCATCCACGCACACCATATCAGGATTGATCAAACAGCACACAAAGCTATAATACCTGCCATAATTGATATTAACTATGTTTAAACAGAATAATAATGACATTTGTACTACCTGCCAGACACAGCTGTATCCACGCACACCATATCAGGATTGATGAAACAGCACTCGTAGCTGTGATACCTGCCATAATTAATATTAACTATATTTAGACAGAATAACAATGACATTTGTACTGAGAGCTTGTTATTATTATTTAACCAGGATATAAATGACATTTCTAAATCATACTTTAACTGAAGAAGGCATTAGTCTCCATGACAGCATTTTTTTTCAAAACAGTCTACTGTTACTGCTATTATATATGATGTTAATTTGTTACATTTGAGTCTGAACTCTGATGAAGGGTACCTTGTTGAATTAGTTAATTAATTACTTAAATTATTGTAAGTAAACTCAATGATAAATGAACAAGATAAGTATTTATTGAGTTCAAGTAGGGGAATAGAAACTTCTATGCTTATATTATATGTTGCTTTGTTTGGCTTATATATAATGTAAATAGTAACCCATCTTGACCTACCTTTGTTTATGAAGAATTATTGAACTCTTTGAACATTCTGAATTAATCATTACTGTTTCTCAATTGTTTAAGAAACCCTCCTTTTTTTCCAAATAAGAACAGATGACAAGTGATGTACCATATCAGTTGATACTTTGAGAGAAGTAGTTGTAAGAGTTATTTTATTTATTTATTTTTTTGGGGGACAGCTATCTTCGAATCAATGTTTTGTTTCTTCTTTCTAGAACCAGTCCAAGGATTTGTTTCTTTTATTCTTTTAAGAGTAGGGGTCACCCATTCCATTTCTTCTGGGATAGACACTATGTTGCTCTTTCTGATGAATATAGTAGCTTCTTGTAAGTCATTAAAGGTTCTCATCTCATTGGCAAAAAGTATTTTTATCTTGGCTGGAAAGGCCAGCTGTGCTTTAATGTTGTTTTGTTTCAACAGTTTTATTATTGGCCAGACTTTTTTCCTTTGTTCTAGTATTCTGGAAGAATAATCATTGTCAAACCTTATCAGGCTTTGATTGCATTTTAAGGGTGATTTTCTCCAAGCAGATTTTAATATTAGTTCCTTGTCCAGAAATGAAATAAATTTTATAACTATGGATCTAGGTGGTATTTGTTGAGTTAGAAGCAGGTTTCCTCAGTGCTCTATGTGTCCTTCCAATTCCAAATGAAAGTCCCTCTTTCAAGTCTAAAAATTTAGGAATCCAGGTTGTTAAGAATGAAACAATGTCATATCCTTCAATGTTTTCAGGCAGACCAGAGATCCTTATGTTGTTTCTCCTTTCCTTGTTTTCTAAGTCATCTATTTTGTTAAGCAGCCATGTATTCTGTTTATGCAGAAATTCTTTTTGGAATTCTTCCTCTTTGAGTCTCTCTTCAATGTCATTTAGAGAAGTCTCTATATTTATTATTTTTGTATGGTGTTGCTGTAATAGTTCGTTAATAGTATCAGTCTGATTTTGAGAATTTAATTTGAGTTTTTCTAAGTCATTTTTAAAGCCATTCATCTTCAAAAATAGTTCCTGTAAGGTAGATGTCATCAATTGCTGTTCTTTTTTTCAAAGCAAAAGCAGCATCTGGATGAGAATTCCTTGAGTTGTTCATATTCAGTGACTCAAAATATCTCCAAGTTAAATGACAGGAAAATGTTTATATATCTCCACCAAAATTGATATTTATGTAGTTTAGTAATTTATCTATAGATTTCTGATGTCTTAAACTTGAAAATAATAAATTTTCCTATAGTATTATACTAGTTTATGGAGCTCTCAAAATTCACTGCTTTCAGTTGGCCATCTAGGCTCTGCCCCCAGTTTGGTATAATTTGATATTTGCAGGTATTATCAGATCTGGCTATTTATGTTCCAATATTTTGTGTCTGCATTTTGAGGCAAAGTAGCAAATGCCTCTTGTATACTTTCAACCATTTACTCCTAAGGCAAACTAACACCCTATGTAAGAGATACAAATACACTGTGGAACTGGAGTCTATTCTCTCACATAAAAACAACCTAGACATCAAACAGGTTGTCAGCACACACACTTTACCTGTCACTCAAACCTCACCTCTCACATAAAATAAGGTCTCGACACATAAGCCCACATACACAGAGATACTCACTAAAAGCCTACAAAAAGAACATAGATCTCTCAAACACACACCACCTACATTACCACTAAGCAAAAATAAACCACTAACTAAGCCCCTAAGGCAAAACACATCATATGTCTTGGTCAAAGGTGACTCCATAGTAAGGCACACAGATGTACCCCTCATCGGACTAGACAAAGAGAAGGTCATGGTCAGCTGCCTATCAAGTGCCGGGATCCAACAAATCATGCAGGTAGTCAAGTCAATCAACAACAAATACTGTTATGACTCTGTCATATTCCATCTTGGAGTGAATGACTTGAGATGTATCTCTCTGCACTATATGAAGAGAGACATGACACAACTCTCTGATCATGTGTCCCAGACAGGTATGTCCCTAGCCCTAAGCAGTGTCCTACTCTCACCCAGGATGATGCCACACTATAAACAAAAAAAAATCCAGGGGGATCCAGTATCTGTCAGCCTGGGAGGGTATGGTAGACAGACCTTGCTGCTTTTCTAGAGATGGTTTGCACCTGTCCCCCCTAGGCTTTCAGATATTGCAAAGGCCCTTGCCTCCCCCATAGCATCTTTTTGGGCAATGTCAAAACAACAAATGTTCCAATGTAACAAAATCTAATCGAGATAAACTCAGGGTCATGCTGCTTAATGCTAGGGGTTTAAACACAAAACTGCACTCCCTGGAAGCACTCCTCACCTTAGAGCATGTTGACGTCTGTGCAGTTACCGAGACATGGTTCAAGGCTGCTGAGAGTCTTCCACATGTTCAGACCTCAAAATGAGCATGAAGGAACCAAAGATGGAGGTGTATCCATCTTCATTAATACCAAATACATGGGAGACTGGTCAAACAGCATGACACTCTCAAACTATTCCAAGTCCAATTAACTACTGGGAAAGTACCATACCATATCATTGCTAGCTATAGACCCCCCACCATGAACCAAGATAAGCACACTGCCTACCTCAATTCACTGGAATCCCTTGCCATACAGCCCAACACGTTAGTTGTGGGAGATTTCAACTATCCTTCCATAGACTGGGGACACACACAAGCAAAAACATGCTCACCCAGATGTTCCTGGACTTTGTTAACACAAATGCTCTGGAACAGATAGTCTGTACCCCCACTAGACATAATATTCATCAACATGGGGGAAGTCACTGTACTTCCCCATGCGTGATGCCCTCCCTGGGTAGGACAGACCACAAATCAGTCTTGTTTGAAGTAACTACTGGAAATGATACCCTCACAGGAACAACAATTATAAAAAACTTTACCAAAGCTAACTAAAGCCTACTAAGCAAAGGTATAAAAAGCTTCATACCACCAACAATTGCAGATATCAGTGATCACTATGCAGAAGTGTACGCAAATGTCCTGTACAAAAACTTAAGTGACTGCATAAACTCTGTTGTACCTGACCAGATCAAAACCAGGTCTTCCTGTAAGAACAAGCCACTGTGGTGGACTTCAAGTAAAAACAGATTATATAACAAGAGGAAGAAACTGTTGTCCAAAAGCAAGAGGGATATCACTCTACAGAGGAAGAGTTCCCTCCTAAGCCTAAACAACAAATTCAAAAAATCTTGTAAAGTCTTCTAAAGCAAATTATGAAACTAAAATGGGATCCCTAGCCAAGGATAATCATAAGGCATTCTTTAATTACATCTGAAGTCTAAAAGAGAATGCCCAACTATGTGCCAATCTAGTTGTAGATGAGATCACTCATACTACACTGGAAGTTATCGCCAACCCGCTAGTTGACAGATTTAGTGCAAACTTCACTTCCCTATTCCTACCTATCATATCCCAAAGCATACCTGGCATGAGCCCTCTGCCTAGTACCTCTAGAGAGAAGGTCATTTCTGTACTCGCCAAGGCCAAAAACATGGCCTTAGTGGGACCAGATAATATCCCAGGTTATTTACTAAACAATCTAAAACAAGACCTACTGGATCCACTTGGTGTTCTCTTTAATCATAGCTTGAGAACTGACTATGTTCCTGCAAAATGGAGAACAGCAACAGTAATCCCCCTGCACAAAAGGGGACCATCAACTGACCTTGGGAACTACAGACCCATAAGTCTAACCAGCCCCATCTGCAAAGCCATGGAAAGAATTATCATGGACCTTATCAACAAGGACATAGGCAACCTCCAAATGCTGCACTCAACTCAGTTTGGCTTTGTTAAGAGTAGCTTGTGCTTATTAAATCTGGTGGACTTCTTTGAGAATGTCACCAAAGCCATGGACAAAGGATTAGACAGTGCACACTGCCTATCTCAACCTTGCCAAGGCTTTTGACAAAATTCCCTACTTTGGCATCATTGAGAAACTCTTCCAGATAGGGATTAACCTTTACATTACTGGATGGGTGGCCAATCTGTTCACTGGCAGAACACACTCTGTCAAAATTCTTGACTCCATCTCCACTGGCAGACCCATCACCAGTGGAGTACCACAGGAATCTGTGCTGGGCCCCTTACTGTTTGGCATCTCTTTCTCAGAAGTCAAGGCCAAAGTAGATGGCCTTTGGCTCACCAAGTTTGCTGATAATTGCAAACTGGGGACAATCGTTGAGTCCCCCAACAATGTCAATATATTACAAGAAGGGCTAACACAAAGAAATTATTGTTGCCAAAACCATTGTCTATAACTAAATGCAAAAAATGCATTATTATTCCCTTTTGCAAAACAGAATTCCCTACAAATTACAATATTGACAGCACCTCCCTGAGCTCCAACCTAGTGGTGTGAGACTTGGGAACACAGGTTGATAGCAATCTGAACTTTGACCGCCAAGTTTCCACAGTGGTAAGGAAAGCCTTCTACATAGCACACCTCATAAGCAAGGGCATAGCATTCAGGTCAAGGGATGTTATAAATCCACTCGACCCTCATCAGACCACTAATAGAGTATAATGCACCCTTTTGCATGTATCTCACCAGACAACTGCAGCAGCTGTAAAGACCTCAGCGGTTTCTCACTAAGAAAATACAGGGACTCCAAATTATGACCTACATGAACAGGCTGAAAGCCCTGTCACTTTACTCTGTATCTTATAGGGTGCTGAGAGGTGACTTGTGCCTGGCCTATAAGGTAATCTTCAACACTGCCCTTATGGAAATGCTGCACATCTGCATGTCAAATGGCACAAGAGTTATCTAGGGATCTCAACCTAGCTGGTGACATTAACAGAACATGCTGGAGAGACAGATATGTCTCCCAGAGATTGATGCTTCTCTGGAATAGACTTTCTATTCATGTAAAACAGACCTCCTCAGTGACCCTATTCAATCACAACCTAGATAATTGGATGGGAGACTGCAAATTCACTCCTTGGGTAGCATCCATGCCCCTCATGGAAAGGGGTAGCCAGTGTTGATCACAGACCAACTCTGTTCATAAATTCATTCTGCGAACTACCCAAAAAGAACAAATCGGGATACTTGGGATTAAAATGGATAAGCTTGTAAAGGCTCTACTGCCACTCCTATGAACCTATGAACCTATAAATCTGCATGGATAGATCAGTCACTTGCTAGGTTATAAACAAAAACATTTTTTGCTAATTTCTGTAAAATGATACACAGGACTCACATAAGATACTGTATGTGTGCAATTATATACAAATGTGGGTGTCATTTTTACAAATTACCTAATTTGAGAGCCTGTAATATCAACATTAAATGATACTAAAAACTCTAGAGACGTTTAATATTTAACTGTGACCCGAACCAACAACATGATTTTATTTGTCCCTTTATAACAGCACAAAGTACTAATATATTTATATTCTTGCTTACAAACTAAAAAAAATAAGCACCAAGGTCACACAGAAAAAACAATCAGCGAAAACTAAAAGAAAAATCTAGACAAGCTAGACTTTCCACTGCGTGATTCCTTGAAACCTCTTGCATTAGAAATAACATGGAATATATACAAATGATCCCTTACAGACATCAGGTATTCAGCTGTATGGTAGTTCTGAAAGTCCACAACTTATTTCCTTTTTAAGACTGTTATGGACAAATTCAGGCCAATAAAGCCAAACCCCACTAGCTGTAGACATACATGTTTCAGCCTTGTTAGCACAGCATAAGTGGAATGTTGGGCTAACATATGGAAACACAGGGTTATCATACCCAACTGATTTCCATAACCATTACGGTGACTGCAGAATAACCCAACTAACAGTAGGTCAGAACATGCATGTCCACAGCTAGTGATGTTTGGTTTATTGGCCTGAATTTGTCCATAACAGACTTAAAAAGGAAAAAAGTCATTCACATTCAGATCTGCCATATAGCTGAAATACCTGATGTCCTTAAGGGATCATTTGCATATATCCCATGTTGCCTCTAATGCAAGAGGTTTCAAGGAATCACACAGTGCAAAGCCTAGCTTGGCTAGATTTTTTTCTTTTAGTTATTCTTGCCTAAAAGGTAAAAATTCACAGTGAAAGCAAAATGTCATTCTGAAGCACAAATGAGCACTTTGATTTGCATATGAAAAGAATATATTTCAAAGTATATGATATGAAAGATTTTATGTGGGGAAAACAGAGTTACAACAAAAAATATATGAATGCATGTAATTATTTAGGGAAATGAATAGTAATAATACTCTGTATAGACACTCATGTTGTACAAATTTAAACATTTTCAGGTTTTTATATAAGTTCATAGGCTCACATGTAAGTACTAGGCTAACTACCCTTGCAGGTCATTTTAAGTCAAGCCAGTTTCCCTTTTTGTGTCAAAATAACCAATCCCATTTGGTGAGATATTGGCCTTACCCATCCCATAGTCGATAATTATATATCACTCCTAATATGAATAACTGGGAACATACCAGAGAAAATTTAAAGGGACCTGGCATGGGATTAAGCATGTAGGAGTTGACCCTGCCCATTAGTAATACAGGGAGAAGTCTTGGCTGAGGTAAATTTTCTGTTTCTCATCAATAGATCTAAGTTACATTTGAATATGGACAGGGATGAAATTTGTTTTATGCGGATGGAGAGTCTGTTTCAGAGCAGCGATGTTAGCTATCAGATAGTAGATATGTTTGGAATTAGAAATAGCAAGAATGAATTGTAGAGGTGGGGATAGGGAAAAGAAAGTGGAATATAAAAAACTGCTTTGGCAGTTAAAATTAAAATCGTCTGATTATTCTGAAGATGTCCAAGTTTTACAATTAGAGAGAAGTGCTAAGTATTTTTTAATTCCTTTCACTTGAGTTGATTGTAGAACCTTGATTTTGGAAAGTGGCAATATTGGTGGAACAGTGTACAGTGTTTTTTATTGTTTTTAATAGTTATTTATACATTTGTGCGTAGTTTGTTGCATGTGAAAAGAGACGGCTAACACATAGTCATAAAACTATCTGACAAAATGGATATATATTTTAAGCTTCAAGTAAAAGTATTGAACATTGCCAAAGCTATGAAAGTGCATTCATAAAATTAAAATAAAGCTGATAACTTTGGAGGGTTTCGGTAATTACAGCACATGACATCAAACTACTTTTTATTCTCCCACTTAATGAGTAGAAGAATTGAGTATACTCTCATCTGGCTTGAAAGACAAGCTGACAAATTGAGCAGGAAATTTCAAGTCGAAATGAAAGTTACATTTTCCTGAATCTTTTGAAAGATGGTGCTTGTGTTTTTTAGGGGCTTTGTTGAAATGATTATATCTCAAGGTCTTGGTGAAAATATTGACAGCTACCACCATCACAAGCCTGTCTTAGAACCTTGGTTCTCTGTGTTATTTTGTTCTAAAGCTTGAGTATACTGTCAATATGATATAATTGATTTTAACTAATGGTAAAATATCTATTTAAAAGATGACTGTCTCAGATATCATGCTGACAAACCCAGGATGTCTCTCCCTCCATGGTTATATCCATTTAATTAAACTAGGAGTGGTCAAACTCAACCATAAATACATCATCCTTCCTTGCCTTTAAGCAGACTGAGATATCTCCCATGACACAAAAAATGCTCAAAATACTATGAATGAGTTCTACAAAACACAAGTATACAGGAAGTTCAGCAACAAAAACCCACTTGGTTAGAATCACATATTTATTAAGATATACAGTAAAAAATTGGCACATTTTAAATTTCAAAAGTAGGTTATTTACTTTTTTATCAGATCTTTTAGAACTAGCTATAAGCTCAGGGTACTTTTAAATGCTGTTAGCAATAATAAATTGTTATTTAATTAGATCAGAACATTGAAAAGGAACTATGACTGTAACATCCTATTAATAATCAACAGACTGATCACACATTTGCAGAGTATAACAAATTTACTTTCAGAAAATATGTATAGACTTCACAATAAACAAACATATATGTCAGAATCATGTAATGACAAGGTGAGGAATTCCTCCTTATATAAATATAGACATGATAATTATACCCATAAATAATAGCCACAAATACAGTTCAGATTCCATGGGACCAGAAAGCCTACCTTGTGTTTTTTTATACTAAATCAGGAAACTCTGACTAAACAGAATCATGCCAATATACTGAACACACTTTCTCCAAAAGTAAAGTCAACAACTAATCACCGAACACAATTTTCAATGTTGTCTTATAACTTCAACTTTATTGTGAGCAAACAGTGCAAACCTAGTGATAAAATAAGTATCATACTTCTTAACAGGATACCTGTGACTATGTAACCTCAGCTGGTAATCCTTCTGAGCATGACTATGCAACCTCGGCTCGTAAGGAGGGTCCTATTGAGCATGACTATGTAACCTCGGCTCGTAAGCAGGGTCCTTCTGAGTGTGACTATGTAACCTCGGCTCATAAGGAGGGTCCTTCTGAGCATGACTATGTAACCTCAGCTCATAAGGAGGGCCTTCTGAGCATGACTATGTAACCTCGGCTCGTAAGGAGGGTCCTTCTGAGTGTGACTATGTAACCTCGGCTCATAAGGAGGGTCCTTCTGAGCGTGACTATGTAACCTCAGCTCATAAGGGGGGTCCTACTGAGCATGACTATGTAACCTTAGCTGGTAAGGAGGGTCCTTCTGAGCGTGACTATATAACCTCAGCTCGTAAAGGGGGTCCTTCTGAGTGTCTTCTTATGCTTTTTGCAATGTGAATCAAGTGTGACCTCTCTGTTACAGTCTCTGGGAAATTAGCTGTTTCTTCTAATGCTGATGTATCACGGCATAGGCATTATGTGCATAGAAATGCTTACACTGGAACTAGGTGGGATGAAGAAAACTGTTTGCAGAAGTAGATTTCCTATGTAAGCTTTATTAAGGACCCACTTTATGCGTAGATTTTCACATCCATATAGGTAACTGAATAACTACTAATACTGTCAAATAGAGATTTTGAACAGTATAGGTAATGATGCTACAATTGTTTTTAGTAGAGGTAAAAATTTGAAGGATTATTTTGAAAATGAAACTTTACACAAAAATTCTCAAATGAGAAAATGTGGTTTTTGTAGATGTTGCAGATACATAAACGATGGACCTTATGCTACCATAAAAGGTTTTAATCGGACTATTAGATGTCCTGGGCATGTAAATTGTAATACGAAACTAGTAGTATACTTAGCCACTTGTTTGACATGTCAGGCATACTATATAGGTAAAACAATTAGGAAGCTTAGGGAAAGAATTACTGAACACAACAGAGATATTAAAAACAAAAAAAACACTAATTCTCTTTACATGCATAGTACAACTTGTACAGATTTTAAGAAATTTCTATTTTTTGTTATTGATAGAATACCTCAAAATTGTATTAAAGAAGGAGATGTTAACAGTCTGTTAGAATTAAAGGAGTGTCTCTGGCAGTTGAGGTTAAATGCATGTAACCCACCAGGCATTAACGAACACACATCTATTGCTTGTTATTTAAAATTAAAATCTTACAACATTTAGTCTAACATTATTTGTATAAGGAATATATTTTTTATAAAGTTAAATTTAAAATCTGAATTTATTATTAACATTAATATTTCTATTAACATTAATATTAACAGTATTTATTTATTATTAATATTTATTAATATTTATTAATTTTTATAGAATTATTTAAGGAAGACAAAACATTCACTATCTATTTACCTATTTATTTATTTATTTATTTCATTTCACACATATACACACACATATAAAGGGCCTTTTTAAAAGTAGATTACACACTGTATTTTTACACATGTTATGGATACAATTTTTATGTGTCACATTTTGGGAGTATACCCTTATGTACTGGATACATTTTTTATACAGAAACCATGTTTTTATGTAGAAATCACTTTTTACATAGAAACTATTGTTTTTATATATATAAAAATTATTATTCAACATTGTATAGTTTTTCAGTAAACACACTTTTTTGTATTTTAAGACAGCTGTCTTAATTGTTACTGAATTTATTAATCAATTGATGTGGTTGGACAGTGTTATCTATTTAAAGTAGCTGCTGTAACAACTCTTCACTCTGATGAAACCCGTGATGTGAACGGGTGAAAGCGCTAAGTGAAGGAATATTTGGTTCTATTGTTTTCGATTAATAAATAGTTACGAGAAGTTCTGGTTGCGATCCGCTTTTTATTGTTTATTAGTTTTTAGTTCTCTCTCTGTTACAGTCTCTGGGAAATTAGCTGTTTCTTCTAATGCTGATGTATCACGGCATAGGCATTATGTGCATAGAAATGCTTACACTGGAACTAGGTGGGATGAAGAAAACTGTTTGCAGAAGTAGATTTCCTATGTAAGCTTTATTAAGGACCCACTTTATGCGTAGATTTTCACATCCATATAGGTAACTGAATAACTACTAATACTGTGGGAAAAAGAAATTACAAAGTTATTATTCTGAATTTCCCTAAAAAATATTACAACAATCATCTGTCTGTCCATGAGAGATAATAAAGAGGTTGTCAATAAACCTACAATGCAATATAACATTGAAGTTTGAATCAGCATGATAAAATATTAAAAGCAGTTTTGCTAAATATGTTTGCATAGCTGGGAAAGAATTTTTAATTAGCTCCATGGCAGTTTTTTTTTCATTAAAAAATCCTTCCATTACACAGGAAAAAGTCAAATATTAAGCAAGGAGGCATTTAAAGCATTCTATTAAAGTTCAGTGCTCACAACAATAACATATAGCTCTTAGGCCTAAATCATGATACATAGAGGTATACAGGCTCATTTTTTCTCTTTGTTAACCAGGTAAACCCAATGGGCACAATTGTCCCATTTCAGAGGCACTGTCTGGTCATGTGACTTACTCAGAGTTACACAGTAACAAAGAGAGGTAGAAGGAATCAAGCACTGTACCTTGAGTACAGGACGAAGCACATTAACAGCTCAGAACCTTAAGTCTGTAGGCTAACTATTAGACTAACACCCAAGCGCTTCAAATGCAAGGCTGTGAAAAAATTATTCCTTCCATTGTACATTTTGCAGTTATATTAAACATTTTCCAGTACTTATATCCATAATATCGGATGATACAGATCACATCTAGGGTTTTAAGCACTCAAGTCTTCAGTAGCAATCCTGATCCTTGTCACAGGACCTCCAGTGCATGAAACAATGGAACTTCCACTGGATGAACAGTTTAAACTTTAACCAAATGTGTGTTGATCTACCAATGTCAAAAAAGCATAATTCTGTAGTCCATCTAATTCTAAAGTGAATGTCACCTCACTGCAGAAAGATCACTCTAAAACATTTTACATCATTTATCTAACCCATTGTTGAAGACAAATCTGTGTTTTGTAATATTCAAAGAAATACCTGAAACAACTGGAAAAGTTACAATTCTGTACTAGAAAAATCATTGCGTTGGAAAAACTTGCCCCGGGATTCATGAAGCTTGCGCCAAGCGCATGCATAGCGTAGGCGTTATAACGCCAAATATGGCCGTCGAGCGATTCAGGTACGATCCAATTCCACGTGCACTACCGGCGTACGCCAGATCTGCGCAGCCCCCGGCGTAGGTATGCTAATCAGCCCATGTGCAGTGTCGCACCATGCAAATGAAGGCATATAATGATTCATGAAGTGGTGCAGGCATAGCATAAGCCCACGGAAATGTAAACCAAAAAACACGGTTTACATTTTCCCAAACAGAACATCGGAGCTATGGAAGAAGGCCAGACCCAGGTATCACAACGTTAACATATGCCAATGGCGAAATACACAGCCAATGGCATAAGAAAAGATGCACAACATGTAAATAACAACATTTAATGTCATGTCCACAGTAACGCACAGCACAACCGCAGGGCATGTGTGCGGAAGCTGTAACATAAAGAAATAATATAAAAATGTCATAAAATCGCAACGTAATAGAAATCAGGTTTACAGCATAATACACAATGGTAGGCATGGAACACCACAACCAAGGTGCAAGGGTTGCTAAGGGCTTGCGATAGTGTTCGGCGCGGTAACTATGAATTAGTAGTCAATGCCATGCAAATGAGGCAGATAACACTAAATCGCAAATGTCCCGCCGGATGAAGGTTGTACCATACGGCGCAGCAGTATAACACTGAGGAGTGGCTCAGAGGAGATACATGACATCAGCAGAGGGGTGTGCCACCATAGCAGTAAGCACATTGGAGCATTGCAAATCTGGCCTGTCCATTGCTAAGCAAAGCTGCAGGACAGGGGTGGGGAGGAATCGTTTAGCTGAGAGCACACATGGTGGCCAAAAGCACATGTGTACGAGGATGAAAACATGCCCGAAACCCAGTAATCGGACGCACGTGCCACAAACAATAGCAGAAACAGGAAGGTCAGGGGAAGAAAAGAAGGAAATGCGGAAGAAGGGTAATTGGAGTACTAATGAGCAATCAACACCAATCAACCACGAAGGCCAATCGACGGCAGCTGACAAGTCTGCTTGCAGAAACCTGCAAAACAGGATAGGGGAGGCATTTGAATGCAAAGAAAGGAGGGGAGGTATTGGATTGCAAAGATAGGAGACCTGACACAGCAGAGCAAAGCAAACCGACAGCAGACCAGCAGTAGCACATATAACGCAAGATACGCCAGGTCCAGGAAAGTACAAATGAAAGTAGGCTGCAGGATGCACACCAGAAAATGGTAGGTGCAACATGCAGAAATGTAAAGGGAAGGTCAAGAGGTAATCCACGGCAGGCAAATGTAATTCAACACCAAAGGCACCACAATAGTAGTTCCGGCAGTAAAACACATAAGATAACCTGTAGCTACGATCGTACATACACACCCTATGACATCATCGGTGTTCACAGCGCAATAGTATAAAGTGTGAAAGCACCCAACACACACCTGTGTATTCCCAAACACCGCACCATAGGTGTAAACACACGGCGAACTTTTAAAATGTACATGTTGGGAGCTGCCATAGCTGTGATTCATCAGCATGTGTTAGAGACTGACGGTGTTGTGGAGGATGATGCCGACAACCACCGCAGGCCTCGGAGGAGAAGGAGAGTGTTCAGACCAAGGGTAACCTACCAGGGCTACATGACTTGGAGATAGTAGAGCATTACAGGGTGGACAGGGACATCTTACAGCAAATAGTGGAACCGTGCCGGCCACGCCGGAGAACCAGAAACAACAGAGGGGAACCCATCCCAGTGGACACGAAGGTATGTGTAAGCCTGCGAATACTGGCCACAGGTACCTTTCAAAGGCCAACTGGAGATATAATGGGTATCTCACAGGCATCAGCATCCAGAGTACTACACCAGTTCCTGGGAGCCATGTTACCACATGCCAATGAGCAGATATACTTCTCCAGAACTCAGGAGGAGTTGGCCAGCAATATGCGCCACTTCCACCGTGTGGCACAATACCTGGAGGTACTGGGTGCAATAGACTGCACGCACATACAAATCAAGTCACCACCCGGTGAGCAGGGTAGGCGCTACATAAACCGCAAGGGATTCCACTCCATCAACTTCCAGGTCGTGTGCAATGCCCAGGGCATTATCATGGATGTGTGTGCTGGCAGCCCTGGAAGCTACCATGACTCCCATATCTGGCATGCCTCACAGCTATATCAGGTATTTGTCAGGGGGACATCCCACATGGCCATCTCGTGGGGGATGCTGGCTATGCACTGGAGCCGTGGATGATGACTCCCATCAGAAATGCACACACACCCATGCAAGAACACTATAATGAGGCGCACGCACAAACCAGAATCATCATAGAGCGTGTGTTCGGGATGCTGAAATCACAGTTCCGGTGCTTGGATACATCTGGTGGAGCCTTGCAGTACTCTCCAGGCACGTGTGCCCACATCGTCATAGTATGTGCCATGCTACATAATATGATCCTGCAGAAGCAGCTGCAGCAGGGACAAAATGGTGAAGGCCCTCATAGCCCACCGCAATTGCCAAGGCCAGTACAGGCACAGAGGGATTCAGACCATGAACACACTGTGCCAGCCCCAGTAGGCAGATGGAGGCATGCCCAATATGCCTACGCCTTGGCAAAGAGGGAACGTATAGCACATACTCTGACAGTGTAGGCCCCTATGGACTGACATCTCTCCACCTGCACACACAGTAAAATGGATGGCACACAAACATGACCACCTGTAAATTGTAATGTATAGGTGGCCCAATGTGTGACTCCTACATAGGCAGCCCTCAAACATTGTAAACACAACAGCCAGTGGAACACAGAATGCCAACACCTGAACAGTACATGAGTCTTACAGCATATGGTGGTGCTGTGTGCCTGTCACATTCCCCGCCAGATATATATATATATATATATATATATATATATATATATATATATATATATATAGGTTCATAGGTTAGTACTAGGCTAACTGCCCTTGCGAGCCATTTTAAGCCTAGCCAATTATCCCCTGCGAGATTCAAACCCTGTACCTTGTGTTTGTAAGGCAAACACCCTAACCATTAGGCCACCCTCCCATATATATAATACAGATAGAAAGGGCAATAGAGGGATATATGGTGATATAGATGGATTCAGCGATATCTGCGAATATAATAGATAGTTCAACGACATTCATAACATCTTGGAGGTACAAATAAATAGGATACCGCCAACCATGGAATGTGTAACTTACCGACATGCGTAACCATGAGGCTGAAAGACCGATAGAACACAGTACCGGAACAGTACATCCGCGAGTAATAGTATGATGATATGAAGGGACAGTTAGTCACCGCTGCCGGTGTCACGGTCCACGTAGGTACTGTGTTCAACTGTGTCTGTGAGTGCCGTAGTCTGTGTAAGTGTGCGTTGAGGGTGCCGTGTGCATCTCTGTGTGACTGTAATGTGTGTGTGTGTCTGCAACATGTGTTTGTTAGTGCCAATTCAGAGGCAGATCAGTACGGTAGGTGTGGGTATAGCTAGCCATAGGCATACGGTTACTACCTGTCCCACAGTAGGAGGGACAGCCCCACTCTGGGCAGGTGTGTCCTGACATAAAACAGTACAAAGGGCAAATGTCCGAGATGGTAGGACATAAATATGTCCCATATATAATGTAACAGTCGTATTTAATAGTTATGCCTGTATGTAAGAAACTTAAATGTTACATGCAATATGATAAGTAGCCAAAGTCATACAACAATAGGTATGTAGTGAGGATAAAAGTATGTGCTAACCTGTGTACTGACCGTGGCTACGTGTTGACCTGTAAACACCGCTTTGTGTCCCGCAAGTGGCCAACAATGACCATATGAAAAGCTGGCAACCCATGGCAAACAGATTCTTTTAACAACACAACCACAATTACTGCAAATATCTGGGACAGAAATACAAGGGATAGCTATCACTTACACATATCCCCTGATATATCGCTGCAGTTACGGAGGTATACAAGTAGCAAGCTCACCTGCAGATGATATAGAAACCAATTAACAACGGCCCAACGTACAATCCCGTAACATAAGTCTACTAACTGTTAGCTCTCTAATTAGGGACGGAGCCGACACACATATACACGGATTATGTAGAAATGCAAGGCCCACAAACCTGTATATGTTACGTACAACCACCGACATCCCCCACACTAGAAACTAAAGCAATACAGACTAATAGCAGCACAAACATCCAGTCAGTCAATTACATCTGCAGAACCCTCAACATACTGTGTGAGAGACACAATTAAAGGCGTCATGCAAAATTGCAGGCATTGTATAATGGAACAAACAGCCATGTTACAGGTTTTGATTGCAATACTCCGTTATCAGATGTTGGGATGACAGGTACACCCACATGTTGAACCAAATACTCTACCTGTCACACACAATCCACGGGGGACATGAATCCAAACTATACTTGTCTCCATGCATAGCAGTTGCAGTTACACATAACAAAACACAATACAGACCATCTCCCGAAGGTAGGGCAAATAGGCAACGCCCAAGAGGAGAATCCAATTATACCCCACTGTCGCCGCGTAATTGGCGAATGGAGTAGCTGCACAGCTGATATGCAAGTAATTAGTCACTCAGGAACACTAATTGGCAGGATGAATCCACATGTTTCAGGTATCGACGTATATAAGGATGACTTGCCAGACATTCAAACCGTATGCTCATACTGAATAACAGTTGAAACACTGTGAGAGAGATAGAAACGAAACGCCGTAACGACAACAAGGTATGTAGAACGCCCGATATGTAAGGTTATGTATAGCATGATCTGTATTAATTAGTTTTACTGTATGTATAGCCTGGTTTGCATTAATTAAACGTGTCCGCAATGCATAAAGTGGGGAAAGGTATTTATGTAGTGATGTCTTGCTGAGCATACTAATGCTTATAGAAACTGTGTGTCCAGCAGTGGGACACAAGGTAAACAGAACAGACACCACAAGGGATGCTACATGAGAGGGTTAAACAGAACAATGCCATACAACCCACCGTCAGTGGTAGGGTATGTCCAACAAGGACGTGCCATAGCAGGGGATAGTATATGTTGATATACCGTCACAGCACACATGTGTATGGGCATATAACGTTAATGACATATGTAAGGTGGTCCCGCTGTGCAAGTATGCTTTGCATTATGGGATACTATGTGAAATATGTGTAATGTATAGTATTATAGGTAGATATGACAGATATTCTACACAGCATAACAGGCATATCATGCATACCACAGGTATCGTCTATTGGTATGTACAATAACAGGATACATATGGCCTGTAGGTATGGGACATAGTAATAGCATGATAGCTAATCTAAATGGAAGGGCTACCAAGTAACCATGCACAAAGGAAATGTAATAGCTTCACAGGTGCATAATGGGGTACTATGCAGTCTGGCAAGTCCATGTGTAAGCACAACTACAGTGTTCACACTAGTGGCACCTCTCTAGGGTAGTGTCCTGTGAACAGCAGAGCCAGGTGTCACCTGCACCTCTGCACAGTACAGCAACTGCAATGATCCCAGGCCTACATGTGTCTCCCAACCACTAAGGGAGGTATCACATGAACAGTGCTACTGAGTGTCCCTGCGTGATGTACATAGGACTTATGTTCCACAGCATGGTGAGTGTCCGGTTTGGGAATGTAACCTAGAAGCACATCCCACTCATTGTGGCGTGTGTGCACATATCCATGAGCATGTTGCTCACAGTGGCCTCTGCTTATGTCGCGTATGAGGAGTATATCCAGCAATAATGTTGTGGACATGGGCCCTGTCTGATCAGCAGAGGTCACCCCTGAGTATGTAGTATGCAAATGTGTACAGATGTGGTGTCCATAGTGCAGCCGCATATTTAAACTGTTGGAGCTCAGTAAACATCATGGCGTGTTAATGTTGTGGCATGTAAAGCTGTAGCTGTTGTGTAAGGTACACCCTAAATGGGGTGGTGTACCCTTGAATGTGTGTAGATGTCTTGAGTTCAGAGTTACAATGGGTGCCTATGTACCAGCTACACACCCAGTACAGATAGGTGTGGCCACGTAGAAGGATATCCACGCCACAGTGGCAATACGGTAACTACAGGAGTGGGTGTGACATATGTGTGTACTGCAAACATAGACAATGTGATATGTATGTAGGAGACTACCATCCATGTGATAGTCAGTGGGTGAATGGTGTAATGCAAAGGTGATGTGCATGGACCTTGTGTCATGCAGCTTGATGCCATGATAGTCATATTATGTATCTGTCACAGCGACACCCGTATGGTTGGAGTCAGTATCACCTGGTGGAGCAATCATGGCGCTTGGTATGTAGGGGTTTGAAAGCTAGGCAGGGAAAGTTCCCTGTGCTAGCCTGTTCCGCAGGGAAGCATATACTGAACATGAGGGGCCCTATGATTGAGGACCGTGGTATGCCAAATGTACCTGACATGTAGTAGGTACTATGGTATGCTGGCCTCACTGTGTGTCCTGTTCATGAGTCACATAGCATAACATCCTGAGACACAGGGTATGATGTGCAGGTGGATATGTATGTTGTCAATACCAGAATGGGGAATGGTGCTGAAATACAATGAGAGGACAATGTAGGATGTGTGGACTCCCGTACCATCAGCAACTGCCCTGGTAACTGTATGAAAGGAGTCCACCATGTGTAGGGGACATGCTCTGGCCTTAACAAGCCCAACCCGGGTGGCAGCAAAGGACGGGAGCCCAACAATGTCTCTGTGAATGATGTCCTTGATGATGTGCAGCATAGCCATGCAGAACAGTCCAGTCAGGTGTGTAGGACTATAGTCCCACTTGTGCAATGCAGTGCCACCTGTGTGTAGTGTGATAAATGCTGCTGTGTGCCATTCAGGGGCTAAAATGTCTGAAACAAGGCTATTACTGAATATGGTGGCCTAGTGGGGAGACATGTAATTCAGAGGTTGGTGGACATCACAGCCTGGGACATTGGAAGGTGGCATGGGGCCAGTGTCCCAGGACATATAGAGTGTAGGTCAGTACTGTGTAGGTGTGACCACAGGGACACCACAATGTTCATGTATGGATTGCGGCCCTGTAGTGAGTGAGAGGGTGTAATGTCAGCATTGAATCCATCCTCCAGCATGTTGCCAACAACACCTGAGTCTGCAATGTTCCTGAGTGACTGTTGTATGTGACAGCAGATGTGGGTGTTGCCATCGAATACTGACATACCACCATAATGCCTGGTGGTACACCCCGGAATGTGTGGCAGTCATGTTTACGTAGCTAGTCTTGGAGTATATGATGAGGCACCCTGTGACCCCACCACAGCTGACCAGTGAGCCACCCCACACATGGGAATGTACACCACTGTGCAACAGCCTACACCTGTTGTTGTACATCATATGTCCATGGAACATGACCACCAGAGTGGCGTCTGTTATCTGGTGTGTACCATCATGGCTCTGTGTGGAATAGCATGATCCATGCAGTTGTGTACATGCTAATGAAGTGCACTGGGGTATGTGTCAGCATTTGTATGTGCATTGTCCATCTGCACGGGTGTCATGATGTTAACAACTGCTGTCAGCAGACGTCTGTAGTAGGTGTTGTAGTACACATGTACTGTGTATGCTGTGATGGGTGTGTTGCCGGGATGTGGCTAACAAGGTTGATTAGCATATGTTAGGAATCCACCAATGAGGGGATAACCCCAGGTGTGTAACACCAGTCACATGGTGGTAGTGTTCATGCCAAGGGTAATGTAGGTCTTGGAGGTGGTGTGTATGGGTTGATCCAGCAGAGCGCAGGGTATGACTCATGGATGTGTTAGTACATGAGTGGCTATCCCAGTGATGTGTGGGGTAGTGTCAGTCACACATCAGTAGTAGCTGTCTGAGGCCCACTGTCCACTATACCAACATAGACGGTATGTTACCCGTGGAGTATGATGTTGACTCTGTCGCTTATTACAATGTGTATAGCGGTTCCGGACACAGTTAGTTGCACATGGAGCACCTCTGATGCATTGTGCTAAGTAACTTTCCAGGATGTGTGGAAAACATAGTTGGATATGGGAAACCCTCAGCTGTGGGTGTGCCAGTCCAGGTATGTGCCTGAAAGGTATGGTCTGTCTATAACCTGTCATTGCAGGTGTGCTCTGCAGAGCCTAGAGGCAGGTCCCAGTCACTGCAGAGATGTTTGAGTGGTGCATTATAAGGTGTGCCTTGCCTGCGTGCGTCACAGAGGAAGATGCAAGCATTGTGTCACATGACCCCATGTCGTGCCTGCCAGTTACCGCCCTGCCGGTGACAGTTATTGGAAACTGTGCATGACATGCAGTATAGAAGCAGCAAGAGCCTTACATGTGAGCTGTACTCCCAGGGCTGACAGGTGCAAGTCATCTGTGCCACAGCATTGTGTCTGACCAGGACAGTCATAGCGGACAGATACCACATGCCTGTGGAATGACAATAGGAGCATAGGCAACTGTTGAAGTGACATAGTCGGTCATTGTACAGTGGTATTGTGTCCGGACGAATGCAAAATGCTCCCCATGGCTAGGCCCACACCCTCAGGGCTATAAGACTGGTGAGCTATTGCATGTCCCTGCACACGTAGTCTGTGAAGTGGCATCACAGGGCAGTCACACTAACATGGAGAATGACAGTCATATCGTACCTGGTGAGGTGTGGCATGGGTGCATAGGTTATGTTGCAGAAGCAGTTACCCGACAGCAAGATGTAAGCGACTAATGCCTTGTGTAGCCTGCTGTGTGGAACTGCAGTGTGACTCCGTACAGAGTCAGCTATGACTGGTGTGTTGTGAATGTTATAACTCACTATTGGTTGTATGTGATGGGCACACATGAGTCTGTGGGCTATAAGCTGGTGATGTTGTCTTCCATGATGGGGGCTACCTCTGGTGACTACAGTGAATATGGAGAAGTACTGCACAAGTTGTCCTCATAGGTGTGGCCAGTGGTGTAGATCATGTGAGACTATGTGATGGGTGGGGTGTGTTGCAAATGTTACACATCCCCAAATGACTGTCAGGTGCAGTCAGGGTTGGTGACAGCATTACCCCCAGCCATAGCTGTCAACCTCCTGTCCCCAAACTGAGGAACATTAGCCCTCATACTGTGTGACAAATGGGCAAAATGTGGAACACTTACAACTGGCTTACTAACAGCGCCAACTAGGAAGGGCATATGATGGCTAAAATAGGCTGGTCTTACGTATAAAAGAGATATTCCAATGAATTAATATGATTCCCATCTATTTAGCCATGGCTAGCAGTTAAACTATTTACAACAATGAATGTGTGACAGACCCTTCCAATGTGGAACCTTGAGGAACATGCACCTTTTAGAACCCCAAATGAGGTACGTTCCTCGTAATGAGGTACACCTGAGAGCTATGCCCCCAGCACGGCTGCAGAAGTGCATCCCCCACAGGCTGTAGTGCCGTATGTTGGGAGGTGAGCAATGAATGTGTACATGAGACAATTGCTCTATTGCCACATGTACGACATATCCCTCATATAGACAGGCAGTAGCACTGGTACGTGACAGTTGGACATGCCTGTATATACAACCATGTCCCACAGGATATGTGCGTTACGTGTGTACAACAGCTGTCGTACCTTAAGCAAGCTGGGAAGTGTAGGACAGCCAATGTACCTGTGGAAAATGGTGTGGAATGGGCGCTATAGTAATCAGTAGCTCATGACATGCTAACAAGTTCTGAACAAGTGCCTAGCATGACCATACAATACAGATAGGGTGTTGAATAATATCAACCCACAAGTGGTGATGACAGTCATTTAGGGTGGCACCGCACTATAACCCTGCTGAGTATGGTGTGCATGTCCATGAACCATTAGCACTGTAGATATTAGCAGTACAGATGTACAAGACAGCACGGATATTTGATTACAAATACCTTTGCATGTCACAGGAGTGTTCCACCAGTGGCCTGTTGACAGGCTCACAACTACAAAAGGTGCAAGAGTGACATGTGCACAGCACACCAGTGCCAGCTACAGTAGGACAGGGTTAATGTGTTGTACCCCACCCTCATTGTAGCCCATACCACACAGACAAATGTTAGGCATCTGTGTATGTAAGGCTGTGAATGGCCATGACCTATCAGTATAGCTGTGTCAGTGTTGTGAACAACATACAGAATAGGCTGTGTGAGTGAGGTGTGTGACATATGTGCACAGTCTGATGGATGATACCAGCAGTGTCACCGCTAGGTGAACATCCCTGTACCCATAAACTACTACCTAGGCTGTGGTCAACATTATGGACACTGTGTAAGGGATGGTGCTGTGCAGTGCACCCCCTGACATGGTGACGTCTCCAGGCCCCTTAGGTAGTCATATGAGCTACCCATGTCATGTCAGGGTGCCATCCATGAGCACGGAGATCACTGGACAGGCATATACAGTACTGTGGTGACCAATATTGGATCACATACCACCTGTAAGGGGTAATGGCTATGCATGGATGTGTGATACCAGCCTTCACAATCCACACCTCCACTATGCAGCATGCTGTCTACCTTGCAGAAGGACATTTGCTACACCATGATGATGGACATGCTACATGTCCATATCCTGATCTATATGACATATGTCATGGACAGCCACCATCCTAATACTAGGATCGCCACAGGCTGGACAGATCCCTGTGCTATATATGTGACATACTCCCGCCATACCATGCAACCCTGTCCATCAAAGCTGCACATGTAATCCCAGTCATACATGGTGTGATGGCCGCATGGTAGATGTACTATCAACTGACTGGATCAGTAATGTGGCACTGATGCACCTTGCGGTGGCACAATGGCTGTCTGTTACAGCTTGGAAACCATGCCCGCACATGCTATGGTTGATAGCCA
Source organism: Protopterus annectens (assembly GCF_019279795.1). Lineage (NCBI taxonomy): Eukaryota > Metazoa > Chordata > Ceratodontiformes > Protopteridae > Protopterus > Protopterus annectens. The sequence goes on along the minus strand of NC_056725.1, from coordinate 505,037,772 downwards.
TCCCTGCGAATGTCGTCTGACTAGCCATTGTCCCATGTCTATCACATGTGCAATACAGGCAATCCATGGCAGGATGTTGAACAGTTGTACAGTGCTGTGTAGATGTATATGGCAAAACACATGCATGTACAGGTGTCCATGCATATGTGTGCATTGTCACTGCTCAAGTCCATTACGGCTGTGTCTGTGTTGATATGTGACATATACACAGCATCCAGGTCAACAGTAGTACCGTGGACACATCGAGGCATGTGCAGATAGGTAAGAACACAAGTGCAGGCAAATAGACATGCCCACAGCAAGACAGCATTTACATGGAGTATGAACACTGTAATGAGGTGACACACATATATGGTGATGATATCCAATGCATAATGGGTGTGACATGTGTGACACAAACACATCAGTCGTGTCAGTGTCATGATGCTTTGCAAAGATAACTGTGCAGATGTAGTAGATGTCATAGAAATGTATGTGCAGCAGTATCTCTGTACATCTCTGAAACTGTGACCTGTCACCATCATTATGTCTTACAGATAATGCCCCGTACACGCCTCCCAGCATACACCCGCCAGGAGGATGATGTCCTCATCCCACAGCTCCATGACAACTATGACTTGTTGTTCAGCCATGTGCCACAGCATGCCCAGCAGCGGGATGACCTGTGGCAGGATCTATGCAGGAGGGTGAACGATGTGGGTGGCCATAACCGCACCTACCAGCAGGTGCGCAGACACTGCACGGATCTGATACGACATGCAAAACAGCATGCCACTGCAATCACCAGGGAACAAGGTGAAACAGGTGGTGGGCCACCAACCCAGCCCCCACTCACACACACTGAGGAGCTACTGGCCAGTCTGGGGACACCCAGGGAACAGCATCCAGAAACACTAGCTGCCATCGTGGAGGTGGATGTCTCCCAACCAATGAGCCTGGAGTTGCCTGGTAAGTCAGTACTGCACATATGGATATTATATCCCATGTAGTTGCATGTGTCACTGTACATTATGTAAAGTAACAACATATGCAAGGTATGTGGACACACATGCTGCATACTACAGTATGCTACGTTGTGTATGCACACATGTGCATACTATATGCTATTACACAGGTGAATGTGTTCACATGCACAGTGCAACCTGTGGCTGTCATACAGTCATGGATAATGTTCATACTGGTGTGTCACCCCTATACAGGTACCTCTGGCATGCCGCACAGACATGGGTCTGTTGCAGGTGAGACTGTCATCAGTATCAGGCATGTTACAGTGTAGATCTATTTGCCATGTGGCCAGTTAATACTTGCACACCTGATGTTTGTTCCAGTCACGATATGCAGGTCGCACCACCCTTCATTCACACACGCCACCCATGTGCAATATATACAAACGTAATGATACACCGACTTGAAACCACAGTACTTGTCATTGCGACATGTGTGGTCAGCTGTGCATACAATGGTAGAGGTGTTCTACAATGGAGGCATATGTAGTATGCATTGGAACAACATGTGTGGTACGCACACAGTACCACACAGTGAGCTGTGATATGGGCAGCCCACAGGTGTCACCATTGTGTCATATGCCCCTGCATTGGGTGCACACATTGTGATGTGCCACCTGACATGTCCCAGACATGTAGTGTTCTGTCTTCAATATTGTCACACTATCGCATGACCTATACCCCACATACCAAACATACAACCCATTGTCTGCATAGCCGTGTGGATTTTGACATATCTGACATCTATGGGTGTATGTCATATGGGACAACACAGACATGTGGAAAAGATGCCCATCACACACAATTGGCCAACACATGTGCACACATGGCCATGGGGGATGGCCAGAGACATGTAGCCACACAGTACTTGGGATGTGTATACACCCTGTTGCACATTGTCCACACATGGTCCAATTTTAGCCTTAGTTGACCGATTATACAGTTGATGTGGTACACTCAACAACCTAAAAGCCTGTGCACAGCTACTGGAGGTGTCACTGAAGTCTACCATATATGATCTGTTGAACATCACGACTGTGTTGCAGTTATGGCTATGCAATGTGTACATATTATGCATTCTACAGCAACATAGATGCCTCATGTTGCCATGCAATGGCACAGTGTCTGTACTTCACATTGTATAGCAATGTAGACGGCTCACACTACCCTCCCATGCTCATGCAAATTTGCTAAACATGCATTCTATCTGTAGGGCATACACTCAACACTGCAATGTGAAGCCCATTATGATGCTGTACATGTGTCAGGACACCATTGTGTCAAACATGTATGCATGTTAATGCACATGTCAGCAGATTACATGTCAAGGTCACGTCAGCCATGTGTACTGTTATCCTGTTCTGGGCCACATGGTGTATCACGGGGATGCATGCATACTACCATGATTGTGTGAACTGCATAGCTACAGATATGACACCTGCTTGCTGTAGTGTGCACCCCAGGGAGGTATGCTTACTAACACTATTAATGTCTGAGCTGCATGCCCTCTGCTGTATCGCAGGCATGCTGCATGCCATCTGAAAAATCACATGCATGGTGTGTCTGTGTGTGTCTGTGTTTGTGTGTGTGTGTCTGTGTTTGTGTGTGTGTCTGTGTTTGTGTGTGTGTCTGTGTGTGTCTGTGTGTGTCTGTGTGTGTGTCTGTGTGTGTGTGTCTGTGTCTATTGTACTTTACATTATTTCTTTGCATTCACAGGTGATGTAGGTGCGTTACCCTCCTGTGGTCCATCTGATGTTAGTGTCCCCACAGATACTAGCGGTGATGAACACATGCATGACATACAGGCAGGGTTGTCAGGGGCTGAATCTGTGCCAATGGTTACCATCCCAGCTATGTCCCCCTCTTCCCCACACACAGTTCAGCTGCCAACACATACCGCATCACCAGTGGCCATAGAGGAAGGACAGTCAGTTAGCATGGAACAGGAACATGTGGTGGCTACAGAAGGTGTGTCTACACACCATGGTGTCAGTGTAATGACTGCAGATGTGCCACACAGGCATGTGGCCGGTGCTGCTCGTAGGAGGACCTCTGGCAGATATGCACCTGCAGGACAGAGCGCGGCAGCTGGTATCACCAGACGCATGTTCCAGACTGTAATGGCGGCACAGGCATGTGCTGAACGGCAGAACAGAGAAGGGCAGAGGCTGCAGAGGGCTGCTATCCATACTCTAAATGACAACATCCAGGCATTGGCAAATGCTCAACAGCAGATTGTTAATGTTCTGGATAGGTGATTAGGTGAAATGGTCGGAATCCTTGACCGAGGCATGGCAATCCACGAGCGGGAGCTGTCTGTGCTGGAACACCTGGTAGGAGTGAGGCGTACGCCACATGAACATAGGCCAGCAACACTACCTAGTGTAGGTCGACGTGAACATGCCACCTCACATGCCCGCTCCCATAGTGCCAGTAGCAGTAGCAGTGCAGCTGGTGCTGCACTGTCAACACCAGGACACAGCAGGCCACGTGGACATGGCCCTGGACAGTCTCAGTGGGGACACGGTTCCAGTGGACATGTGTCGTTGGACAGTAGCCACTCTGTTCCTCCACCTGGTAGTGCCCGTGCAATCCCAGGCAGGCACAGGTCACGTGGCCGTGGATGGAGACAGTGAGCTGTACAACCTGCTCTGTACAATCTGGGGCTGTCAATTATACCCCGTGTAGGCCTCATAAATGGCAGAACTGTGTACACACATACACGCACACAGCAAACACAACTGTTGGGCACCACAACATCCACATGCATTCTGCACAGACATGTCCAGTCAACTCACCGGCCCTTACACACACACCTGATGTTATCCATTGGTGCAGCCTATGCCCCTGGCAAACATATCACCCTGTGCATATGATTAAGCCTGTGCCACATCCCTGTCATCCACACCATCGGTGCAGAGTTATGCACAAATATTCTGATGCACAGGGTGAACAGCATAGTGAGAGGTGTATGTAATATTACCTGTGTATGCATAGTGAGGGATGTGTATGTTGCAGTGTTTGTGTGTGAATACTGAGAGAAGTGTATGTGACATAGGTTGTGTACTGTCGACATGCACCAGTCATACCATGTAGTGCAGGTGCAGCATGCATTGTGATGTGTTCACGGTATGTGTCTCGGTTACATCTGTAGCACCATGTTGGTTGTGATACCCTGGTTCCCTCCTATGGTGTACTTGCATGTGCCTACAGGTAGCAGTGTTTGCAGTCCCCCACGTGTAACTGTGGATTACACACAGGCACGTCTGGCAATATCAGCATGCTACATGTACCCTCAACCTGACTGTTGGACACACCAACATGACACAGATGTCCGCACATATACTGCACCTAACGCATGTGGTCGGTGCCACAGGCTACACTGGACAGAGATGTGACATACATAGCAGGACATATTACAGGTATGGTGACATGGTGCAGGGGTTGTACACAGCAGCCTGGCCAATGATGATGTGAGGTGTCACTTGGTAGCTGGAGGCCACACTGGGCAGCAGTAGGACCCTGTAACAGTACGGGAACATGGCCGCATTCACGGGGTGTACACCACTATAATGCACACCCCATAGTGCGCAGGTGGGGACCCTTGCCTGTGTGGTCATCACCCTCACAGTACTATGCACCCACACGATGTGTCACAGAGAAGGGACATGTACAGGTAGCCAGTATGGCTGGGACCTATGGCATCAACAGGGTTGTGCAATGCATCACCATTATGAGTTAGTCACCACGTGGGGTTAGTGATCATTTCCCACCGTATATTAGCATACACCCTCACACCAAGCTCCAGACATACATACAGACACACACACACTGTGGTGACCACACATGTGTATACGGACAGCCGACGTGTGTGATGCACCTCACCAGCCGACGTCATGCTTCCCACACTGACGTATGTACAGATCTCTACAATGGTGTACAGGGATGTGTAGCAACTGGGACATATTCCCCGCGATATGTGGCATCCCTGGTCACACATTCAGACACACATGGCAGTGCTGGGAATGATACACCTGCCATATGATGACACGTTTGATAGACATGCAGCGGTATTGATTGCATTATGTGTACCAACGCTATATCTGGCAAATATGCTGCTATATGCACATGGGAGGTTGTAGGTGTTACAGGTGCCATGTGACATATAGTTGTTAACACCTGACCGCTGTGTATGCATTATGTCAGCACCATCACGTAACAGCGACATAGCGTACTGTTTGCACATGCATGATAGGATGGTGTGTGACACAACTGTGAGCCACCCCCTGCACACATACATCTAGACAGGTGGTTCACCATATTATGTACACACATCCCTCCATACGTGCTGTTTGTATGTCACCATATACAGGTGTCAATGATGGGACTGCATTGCGTCTGCATGTCATAGGTAGGTGCAACAATGTTACGGACATCGGCCACTGCACATGCATGTTTGCTGCATGCACAGTACAGATGTCACATGTGTCTCCTGTTGCCATGTTTGTATGCATTGCTATTGTTGGACATGTGTGTTGACATACATAACACATGGACTGCGGTATGATATCACTGGTGTCACAGGTGACCAGTACAAGGGTATGTGTCCCAGTCAACACTGCTACCCCCTGTAGTGTGAGCATTGAACAGACATGGGCCCACCTTCCATTCGCGTGTGTAGCATTGATTAGGCCAGTGTTATGCATGAGGTACATCAAAGGCTATGTATGTATGTGTTGTGTGTGCAGTCCATGCACACATCCACACAATCACATGTATGACATACCCAGATGTGTGTTCATTGGTGTACAGCAACAGTCAGGTGTCACAGCTGTGTAAGGGCCATGGTATGTCTTGAGCCGACCTGTTCATGTATACTGGTATCATTGCAATGCATAACACCTGTTGGATCCCTGTTGGTACATGTGTACTCTGCACAGCTGGTGTACACCATTGTACAGCCCAGTGGTCATGTGTCACATGGTGTTGTGGGACCGTAAGGCTGTGTAGTGCTGCACCGATGACATGGTGCTGACTTGACAGCTACAGTGTACACTGCAGTGTGTACGTGTATGACCTGCACCTGTGACAGCTGTGATGGCAGCTGTGTGTGTACAGGTCACTGCATGAGTGACCGCCCTGTGCGTGAGGACAGTTATACCTTACTGTGGCCTTCTGTGTGTACACTCCATCTGCATGCAAGATGGCCCTTTGCAACTGCTAAGTGTGTGAACATGCCCAGTACGCCGTTGTGTAGATGGACACACAGTACATTCCACACTGCGCCCTTCCGTGATGAGAGTCCATCTGCATGCAAGTTGGCCCTTTGCAACTGCTAAGTGTGTGAGCATGCCCAGTACGCCGTTGTGTAGATGGACACACAGTACATTCCAAACTGCGCCCTTCTGTGATTAGAGTCCGTGTGCATGCAAGATGGCCCTTTGCAACTACTAAGTGTGTGAGCATGCCCAGTACGCCGTTATGTAGATGGACACACAGTACATTCCACACTGCGCCCTTCTGTGATTAGAGTCCATGTGCATGCAAGATGGCCCTTTGCATCTGCTAAGTGTGTGAGCATGCCCAGTACGCCATTGTGTAGATGGACACACAGTACATTCCAAGACGTGTGATACTAAGCATGTGGGCATGGCCATTGACATCCTGTATAGCCATGATCGTCATCCAGGCAACAGATGTCCAATTTCAATGTCACGATGGATGCCTACATTGAACACACTGGTTGCTCTCTCGAAGGGTGTACTGTCTGTGGCGCATCCCATATCTATTTAGTGTTGTAGTGCTCCGTAGATATTTAGTTGGCCCGATGACAGCACTGCCGTGTTTGTGTACGTCTACCTTGGGACAGTAATATGCTTTCAGACCGCTCACTCTCTAAACATTCCCTATCGGTGTCTTTGCCTTTGCAGATGATGTCACCCACCTAGAAGTATGCCTCTGGGAGTGCTGTGTTCAGTAATCTCGGTAGCGCGTTCTGTAAATGCGTAATGCTGTAGTGTGTTAGAGTAGGTAGGTGTATGTTCAACTCCCAGCCCTTCCAAGTGTGTGTGTGTGTGTGTGTGTGTGTGTGTGTGTGTGTGTGTGTGTGTGTGTGTGTGTGTGTGTGTGTGTGTTTCCAGCTGCCTGGGGACACAGTAATGCTTTTAGATGCCTCACAACACATACATTCCCTGTTGGCGTCTTTGCCTTTGCGGATGATGTCACCCACCTAGAAGTATGCCTCTGGAAGTGCTGTGTTCAGTAATCTCGGTAGCGTGTTCTGTAGATGCGTAATGCTGTAGTGTGTTAGAGTAGGTAGGTGTATGTTCAACTCCCGGCCCTTCCAAGTGTGTGTGTGTGTGTGTGTGTGTGTGTGTGTGTGTGTGTGTGTGTGTGTGTGTGTGTTTCCAGCTGCCTGGGGACACAGTAATGCGCCTCACAACACATACATTCCCTATCGGCGTCTTTGCCTTTGTGGATGATGTCACCCACCTAGAAGTATGCCTCTGGGAGTGCTGTGTTCAGTAATCTCAGTAGCGTGTTCTGTAAATGCGTAATGCTGTAGTGTGTTAGAGTAGGTAGGTGTATGTTCAATTCCTGGCCCTTCCAAGTGTGTGTATGTGTGTGTGTGTGTGTGTGTGTGTGTGTGTGTGTGTGTGTGTGTGTGTGTGTTTCCAGCTGCCTGGGGACACAGTAATGCTTTTAGATGCCTCACAACACATACATTCCCTATAGGCGTCTTTGCCTTTGCGGATGATGTCACCCACCTAGAAGTATGCCTCTGGGAGTGCTGTGTTCAGTAATCTCGGTAGCGCGTTCTGTAAATGCGTAATGCTGTAGTGTGTTAGAGTAGGTAGGTGTATGTTCAACTCCCGGCCCTTCCAAGTGTGTGTGTGTGTGTGTGTGTGTTTCCAGCTGCCTGGGGACACAGTAATGCTTTTAGATGCCTCACAACACATACATTCCCTATCGGCGTCTTTGCCTTTGCGGATGATGTCACCCACCTAGAAGTATGCCTCTGGGAGTGCTGTGTTCAGTAATCTTGGTAGTGCATTCTGTAAATGCGTAATGCTGTAGTGTGTTAGAGTAGGTAGGTGTATGTTTAACTCCTGGCCCTTCCAAGTGTGTGTGTGTGTGTGTGTGTGTGTGTGTGTGTGTGTGTGTGTGTGTGTGTGTGTTTCCAGCTGCCTGGGGACACAGTAATGCTTTTAGATGCCTCACAACACATACATTCCCTATCGGCATCTTTGCCTTTGCGGATGATGTCACCCACCTAGAAGTATGCCTCTGGGAGTGCTGTGTTCAGTAATCTCAGTAGTGCGTTCTGTAAATGCGTAATGCTGTTGTCTGTGAAAGTAGGTAGGTGTATGTTCAACTCCTGGCCCTTCCAACTGTGTGTGTGTGTGTGTGTGTGTGTGTGTGTGTGTGTGTGTGTGTGTGTGTGTGTGTGTGTGTGTGTTTCCAGCTGCCTGGGGACACAGTAATGCTTTTAGATGCTTCACAACACATATATTCCCTATCGGCGTCTTTGCCTTTGCGGATGATGTCACCCACCTAGAAGTATGCCTCTGGGAGTGCTGTGTTCAGTAATCTCGGTAGCGCGTTCTGTAAATGCATAATGCTGTAGTGTGTTAGAGTAGGTAGGTGTATGTTCAACTCCCGGCCCTTCCAAGTGTGTGTGTGTGTGTGTGTGTGTGTGTGTGTGTGTGTGTGTGTGTGTGTGTGTGTGTGTGTTTCCAGCTGCCTGGGGACACAGTAATGCTTTTAGATGCCTCACAACACATACATTCCCTATCGGCGTCTTTGCCTTTGCGGATGATGTCACCCACCTAGAAGTATGCCTCTGGGAGTTCTGTGTTCAGTAATCTCGTAGCGTTCTGTAGATGAGTAATGCTGTAGTGTGTTAGAGTAGGTAGGTGTATGTTCAACTCCCAGCCCTTCCAAGTGTGTGTGTGTGTGTGTGTGTGTGTGTGTGTGTGTGTGTGTGTGTGTGTGTGTGTGTGTGTGTGTGTGTGTATATCTATGTTTATATATATATATATATATATATATATATATATATATATATATATATCTTTGTAATATGTATGTGGATATTAGCACTATTGAATGTGCTGCATTGTCTGTACATGTTCACCTTGGATGTATCTGAATGTGCTATGGCTCTGTGATAGTGCACATACTGTGTGCTGTAGTGATCCTGGGTTATAGTTGTGTAGTGACCAGTTATTTTGTTGCTGGGTATTACCAGGGACATTGAAAACAATGATAGTACAGCACCTTTAAATGGTCATGTGCACATCTCAGCAGCAGTCAGCAGTGGTTATTACTTTGGAGGATAACTATGGCTCATATACCAATGTATTACATGGCAATACTATGCAAATCAGGTTAACATTACTGACACCCGTTTATCCACAGGTTGTGATACAGATCCCATGTATGTATGTGTATACATTGCCAGGTGCAGGACTGGGCTATGGTTGAATGCATGGAGGGGTGTCCATGGCCAGGAATGGCAATCTGTACAGAATGGCAGGTACAGTCTGTGACTGTCCCACAACCTCCATTATATGGCTGACATATGCTGAAACAGTGTACATGCAGAGACACACATAAAACAAACAGCTAGGAATAACACATACACACACACACATTGCATCAACATTGGGCCATGCAAAACCTGTTGTCCCTCACACACACACACAAATGCATACATGTTGATTGGCTGGTTCACTAACAGGCTCTGGAAAAAAAACTACATAACCTGTGCATATGATGACACCTGTGCCACCTCTTGTAATGTGTAACATTGATGCAGGTACAGACTAACATGGTGCTGATGCACAGGGTGGCTTCATAGCACTGTAATAATGTTACAATGTTGTTAACACAAAGTGTGATTTCCTTCTAGGTGTATGTAAGCAGGCATGATACATTCCAGCTATGATCATCAATGTAGTATAGTGTACAGCACTGTTAATTCTGAAGATGTATTATCCATCCATGTGCCATTTGACTGACGTGTGTAGTATTGGCAGCATGTGTTAGAGTGTGCAGTACGTGTGAGATGTGTGTAGTACAGATTTACATGCATCTATATGTGAACATGGTGAAGGTGCACTGTCTGCATCTACATGTATAGTGGACACATTGGAATGGTGACATGCCCTGTATTTCACACTGTTAACACGTCATACTTTCTATTGGTGGCCAGTATGCATTATACTACACATATTGTTGTACTTGTCTACTCATGTGTGATTGCTATGGTTTTACACGGTGCTGTGGGTGATACTGTTACTATCTGTCATAGTTTTGCATTATGGTAGTAGACACGACCTCAACAGTCTGAATGACCAATTGTTATATGATATCTTCACAACTGACCCACACATGTAGGACACACAGTAGCATGTGGATCCTACATGTACTATGCTATACCAGTTCGCACTGATATTGACCGCCACACATTGCTGGGACCATTACTGTTTGACATGTAGCCATGTTAGTTACAAGCAAAGACAATAGGGATATTCCTGTCCACATCTGGGAATTCATACTGTGGCCTAGAATGCATTCTGCACATGACACAGTTAGTCTACACAAGGGTATCATACAGACAGATACGTGTTATCCAACCCATGCTGTACACCTATAAGGCTAAACAGAGTCAGTTATCCACATTTACTACACATACTTTACCAACAGTAACACATAGGTATTACACCCCAATATGTATAATGGGTAACAATGTGTACATATAGATATGTGCTATGTCATTTGACATTTGATATTTGCATTTACAATGGTATTGTGAAGTACATCACTGTATCACATATGCAATGAGAGTTCTGCATGCATATCCTCCAAGGTGGTTGTACAACTATGATGAATGTCCATTATTGACATATTTTGCTGTGTTTGAACTGTTCTGCAGTATTACACATACATGAACAGTCACTCACACTATGTATATAAACTGTCGTGTGTGTGTGTGTGTGTGTGTGTGTGTGTGTGTGTGTGTGTGTGTGTGTGTGTGTGTGTGACACAAATGACCTAGGCCACAGACAATTCTGATACATGTAGTTGACAAGTGCGGTAATGCTCCACCAGATGTGTCCAGGCACCAGAACTGTGACTTGAGCGACATAAACACATGCTAGAGTAAGGTTTCTGTATGTGCGTGTGCCTCATTATGGCATTCCTGTTCATGTGTGTGTGCATTTCTGATGTGTGTCATCAGCCACAGTTGAACTGCACATCCGGCATCCCCCACTAGGTGACCATGAGGGTTGTCCCCATTGCCAAATGTTTTGTACAGCTGCGTCAGATGCCACATATCGGAAGCATTGCAGCTTCCAGGGCATCCAGCACACACATTCATTATTACGGACTGGCCATCACACACAAACCGCCACTTCATGGAGGGGAAGCCCTTGTGGATGATGTAGGCCCTACCACACTCACTGGCTGGTGCTTTGATGCATATGTGCGTGCAGTGCATTGCACACAGTACTTAGGGTATTCCACTATTGTGTGGAAACGACACAAATTGCTGCCCAATATCTTACGGGAATTGGGGATATATACATCATCACTGACATGTGCTGACATGGCATTCATGAACTGGTGCAGTACCCTGGATGCTGATGTTTGTAAAATCCACATCATATCACCAGTTGATCTCTGGAAGGTACCTGTTGCTGGTATCCTTAGAGCAACACATACCTTGGTTTCCACTGGGATAGGTTTCCCTCTGTTGGTTCTGTGTGTGAGACATGGCCTGCACAGATCCACAATCTTCTGCAGCAGGTCTCTGTCCACTCTATAGCACTCTACTATCTCCAGCTCATGTAGCCCCTGGTAGGTTACCCTGTGCCTGCACACTCCTCTCCGTCTACTCACTGTGTGATGCTGAGCAGCATTCACATTGGCACAACCCTCCACATGTTGCATATGTTGACGTATAACAGCAATGGCAGCCCCTAATATTATGTTGTCTCAGTTAAGCTTTTACAGTTTGCACTTCTCTTAGTATACTACAGTGTTGCAGTGTGTCTGAGAAAAACATGGTGGACTACTGTTTGTAGAGTTGTACGTGCTGTGCTGTCCTACTGTACTGGCTGTGTAATATACTCAGTCTGATTGTTTTCACCTGCTAGCTGTGGTAGTTCTCCTTGGTTAACTTACTGCTATTTGTTTACCTTCCTTTTCACTGTTTGTGTCCACAGTGAGCGGCGCCACGCATAGGAGTACAGTGAAGTGCATATCCGCTTCCACGTGCGCACACAGGCTTATACATGCGTACAAACACTTACACTGGCTTACACAACATTACACGGGCTTCAACAATCTTACAGTAGCTTACTCGTTCTTCAAGTCACGCACACAGGCTGACACACATGCACACATGCTTACTCGGGCTTACAGGCTTGCACGGGTGCAAACACACTTCACCAGGTTTGCAAGGAACTTCAGTGATATCCATGGCGTACACCGTCAGTTTACTGACTTTACCTAGGATAAATCATAACACGCCTCTTCCACTGATGAGTCACTGACAGCAGACATGTGACACACTGCTCCAATAAGATTACAGTGTTTTATACATACACACTCATGATGTCACCTATCTTCTACGCTGATAGTCCCCTTAACCTACTCTTACACTGTAGAGGCTTGGCCCATATGGCATGACAAATTGTGCATCACTATCCTCAGCCTCAATTGCATAGGATTGCCTACTAATGCTTGGTTACATCTCTGAGTGTGCGCTTCCACACATAGCAACCACTACTCAGTAGCCATGTTGTCTTCAGCTTGCCATTCACCTGCATGATGCAATAACTTTTAACTGACATTACAATTTGTATGTATATTTTACATATTTGTTTTGTTTTGTATGCACAGCGCGTACTCGGAGATCGGGGGAGGTCAACTAGAGTTTTATTAATTTCCAATGGGAATACATGCCACTGACCTTATATTTGGCCATCGGCATGCTTCTTCAAGTAAACCATCCTTTATTTGCAGATGACATTGCTCCGTTTAGCTACTTGCAGAACGTTACTCGGTTAACATCCATGTACATTTCTGCACATACCTCTACTCTTGCACGGACCGCTTACTGTTTCATGTATCGCATATTTTACATCATTTGCATAGCTTTCACCTACAAATGGGGTAATTTGCATATCCTAACATTGTCCGTGCTACGTTCGTTTGAGGGGCTGTGTTACACGCCTCTACAGGATATTGCTGAATAGCTCGGCTGACATCTTGCCTTGCTCTACTCTTACTCTACTCGTACACCGACCAAAGCTTCGTGAACCCTGGCCTAAGCTTTGATGTGTGCTAATATGTCTATTTGTGGAGTAAGCATGGCTGTAGGTATGTTTTGACCTGCTACATCTGTCATTTCTACAGAGCACCTCCCACTTTCATCATTTGTAGAGGTGACAGCCCTATAGGAACTATATGTACAGCTGTGACATTTGACAAGTCCACACATACCTGCGGTCAATACTAAACTGACTACTTCAGCACTTTTCATACCTTCAGATTTGTCTTGTAGTGGTATAGTCGATGATACTGTTTCCTATAACATGTATCTGTTTCTGATACAAGATATGTCATTTTATTACATCACTACACACAATATATGGAGAAATCACAGGCCAGATGCCATTACATTCCTTTTGTAGGACACACCTGCCCAGAGTGTTGTGTTCCTCACAAAAGCCAACAGGTGCTGATCAAAACATATTCTGCTATCATCTACCTTATGTGTTCGCCGGTATTTGCACTTTCCATCAGTGACAGAACTCACATGCGTGTGTGGGAGACTGAACACTGTCTCGGGGACACTGCATAGCACCCTGAGGGACACATTTATGTTGTTTCTATTAACCTTCCACATTGACTATCACAGGGCATTAGTATTCATCCAGATTTGTCGAGATACATGCTTTTGACTTATACATGTTTTGTCATTTGTCATCATGTCTTTCTTCACACCTGTCCACCTAATCGCACTAGTTCTGTACATTTATTTAGGTCAGGGTTTCCTTCATACCTCTCAACTGTACACATTTTGGGTAAATGTCTCGAACTTAGACGTCTGATTTTATTCCTTTTTTAATAATATTTTGCCTTTCTGGAAATTTAGTGGGAAGTCATTTGGGACTGTGGGGTTAGACAATAATGACAGACATTTCTTGTTTACAATTAATAACCCTCAAAACATTCATACTATTGACTGATCCATTATTCTATCAACGTTCTGACTTTGTATGAGGAATATTTGAGATATTCCCTATTTGTACTTATTTTAAAATGCCTTTGTCCAGATGTCTTATTCTGATTGAGAGGTATGGTTACCATCTTATTCGTACGCATGTACGTCCATGATAATCACTTACATGACACTAATATAACTCCCTACGTCTTCCCCCAATAGTTTACACGATATCCAGTAGATGGGTTCTTCATTTTAGGAAGTTAGAGGCATCTGCTATACCCACATAGGTATATTAATCACTCCCATGGGGCGGACCTCATAAATCTGTGCCAACCAACACCTAGGCACCTAGGCCCATTATTGCATACCCATGATTCCCAGACCTGACACCCCTCCACAGTAGTCATAACACATATTTAATGTGAGCGATAATAAATTATGACAACACTTCTAAACACTATCCACTCTCCGCATGTCGGTACATATGTCTTACATTCTGTCAACCCATGTGTTATTACACTTGCACAAGCTACTGTTGCATGTACAGCTATATTGTAGTTGCGGATGACACTTCTTTGCAGCAATCATTACAGGACAGTGCGTTTATAGATTCACTGTTTTTGGAGTCCTGCAAAGGACACCTATATCCATGTTTAAAGAGTAGGACTTACAGATCTGGCACACTGATACTTTCCGGGCAGTAGTTTTGAGAGCAGCAGTGTATTTACCTTAATTGCATGTCTGTTATGTGTATCCATACTAGCTATGGTGTAACCTATTTATGTACATGTGTTATATCTACGAGGACATTTGTTTATATGTTTGTTAGGTATATATCAATTGATGTTGTATGTGTTTGAGTGTATGTATATATATATATATATATATATATATATATATATATATATATATATATATATATATATATGTGTGTGTATGTATATATATATATATATATATATATATATATATATATATGTCTGTACATTCTTTATTTCATATATTTATTTAGTTTAAGTCTGTGGATATATATATCTATACACAAATGTATATATCCATATATAGACATTACGTGTAGAAACCAGCATTCATTTGCTATGCTGTGAGTGGATTACACACGCACAGGTGCACTTGCATTTCCTTATTGTGGGTTACATATGTTTACTAAGTCTTTGTGCTTACATGGGCTTTATTACTTGTGACAGTACCAGTAAAATATCTGTAATCCGGTTAACGGACATATGCGAAACACACGTTCACCTTTACATATTTAAATGTCTGTACAGCACAGACGCATTCATTACACTTTAACATTATATGTGCTGTAGTCGTAGTTGAACCGGGACTGCATTCACGTTGGCCAGATGCTGTAACCACTATACATTTGGTGTTCTGACTCATTTATATGCATACCCATAGTACATAGCTACATTAACATATGCCTCACCGCTTCATTTACGACACAGGCATCCATTCTCCTGCTGGGAAAAATGCGGTACTACATATTACACATTCCCTATTCCCTACTGCTCTGGACCCAAGCTGCATATTTCATCACTGCAGGGATAGTCAGAACCCCAAGGCTTATAGTCCTGACACATACAAGTCTTTAATTGTCAGGGTGTTCATGTGGTGATCTGGGTTTAGGCTTGTCCGCCTGGTGAACGGAACTGACCTGACCATGTTCAAATGTCAGACAAAGCACATGGACAGAGTTTGTCCATTTTAAACATTTTATCTGTGTTTACAGACACAGGTGTTTGGCCACCTGTCAGCAGCTTATAATGTTGGCAATACATAATATGGGTGGGGGTAGTTACAATACATAATCCACGGTGTTGGTGTTCCCATTCACATTATTTTACCTGTGTTTACAGACACAGGTGTTTGGGCACCTGTCAGCAGCTTATAATGTTGGCAATACATAATATGGGTGGGGTGGTTACAATACATTATCCACGGTGAGTGGTGTTCACATTCACATTTGACTATTTCCTGTATTCATTCATACGAGGATTATTATTTTGGACATGAATTAGCTATGAATTAACTACAGGTATGCAGTAGTACAGTAAACATATGTGAAGGTTTGTTACAGTAAGAATGTACGGACCTCTGTAATACTCGGGACTACCCCACATCCTTCACAACATTTCATGCTAATGTACATACTATTATTCTATGAACTTTCAAGTTTGTGAGAGCAGTACTTACATCTATCCCTATTTGTCCACCCGTCATTTTAGGCTTTGTCCAGATTTTGTTGCTGTAATAGGTTGAGTGGTGGTGTCGGTATGTGATTGGGTTGAATATATACTGTCGATAATTCAGTGGGGAGTAGGGTTACCACCTCTTCCTCTTTGCGAGGGGAAGTCCCACTTTGGACAGTTGTGTCCTGTGATGACACCTAAGACATGGCAAGTGTCCTGTGATTTTAAGACACAGGTATATTTCTTATTTTCTTTAATAGTTGCTTGATACAGGTATTTTGTATCTGAAACACATAACTATTATTTGGGTTAGCATAAGCTATTCACATGCTATGACATAAGCTTTTATCTTGGCAAACAAGTGTAATTCTGTCCTTTGCACTGGCCGGGGTATGTTTTATCCTGCAAATTCTCACATTTCTACAAGGGATGTCCCACCTTGGGCATCTGAACAGGTGGCAACCCTAGTGGGGAGACCTGCATGGTAGACAGCTGTTCCATCCTGCGTAGTATGTTTTGCATGTCTGTGTAGACACTGAACAGTACCGTGACTACACATACATGTTTTGTCCAGATGTGTACAGTACTGGACACCGTGGCGTGTAAACAACTCTGGGGTTTCAACAGGTTACTTATCCCACACGGGATGTACACACATTTTGCCGAAACATGAACACGCGGGCATTTGGATTTACGTAACTGTTATGGGATGTTTACAAACGTGGCATACATATTTGCAATCCTGACACTGCCTAGGACGATACTTCCTACTACATATGGGGAATATTCGCTATGTGTAGGTGTACGGCTGCGCAAGGCTGGTAGATGGATTTGGTGGGCATTCGGACATGGGTGCGGGTTATGTGCTGTACAGGGGTTGTTGCGTATTGCATTTGCATGCATGGGTTCTGCTTTTGGATATCCCGGTTCTGCATATAGCATCCTATGTGTATGTGCCGGTTACGTTCCTGTTCATGTGTATAGCACATTTTAATATACATATGTTTGTGTGCGTTTGGTATACAATTTGGACTGTCAGGTTTCTTTACGGTTGTTATATAGCCACAACTGCCCAGCTGTGTACTATCACTAACACTGTGGGACTGCTGGTTACGGACACACGATTTTAAATATCATTTGTTCCATGGACGGAAACTCATATTGTGTTGCGTGCATTTCTGTTTGGTTCTCCATTTTGTGTGGCCGGGAACTGTCTTGCATGCTTTGCATACGTTTCATTATCCACGGACACTGATAGGTGCGATTACTATTGCAGGCAGGCTATAATATTCAGCAGTTTAGGTTGCTCATCGCCAGCCGACATTGACACGCCTCCGGGCGTAGCTTAGTAACGCCCCATGCACTCGCGCACGTGTCCTATGCACGTGGATGTGGTGGCAGCGCACCTTCATTAATATGCATATGGTGCTACTACACCATTTATATGCCGCACAGCCGGCGCAGGCCTTACACCAGCCTTGCGCCGAGCTTCATGAATCCGGGGGTTGAACTATTCAGAAAGACTTCAGGTTACTGAAAGGTGACTTCTGACTGGTACATAAGGCAGTGACTGATATGTTTCTTAATTGAAAGTGAATGCCCGGAATGAATCATTATGATTTTCTGGGATATTTAGCACTGGACTGGAGACTCTAATACTATAAGTAAATATCAATAATATGAAAAATTGTGACAGACACATTGTGTGGCATATTCCAAGATTATTATGGAATATTAGAGGATAAGCAACCCTTTACAATAACAAAATATAGAATATTAACATTCTTCAATAAAGTACACAAACATATGCACACATGTACACGTACATATGCACACTGGACTACATGGGGGTGTGGTGTACTGGTATATGATCTAATTAAACATCATGTACTATAGTTTAAGGAATGAGGTTCCTTATGTATTTTTAGGCTGGAGTAGTTTTTCTACCTGATTTCAGTGGGCTATGTTAATTGTTTAAGTTCCTTCTGAATAAATTTTAGGAACTTTACATAGGCTGATATGAATGGAATGAATTGTAAAGGACTTTGAACTCTAGCTCTCGGGTGTTTTTTTTCCTGAAGGGACTCCATTTATTATTACTATTGCTATTATTATTAGATTATTAAACATATTTATTGCTAGAATCAAAATTATACTAATGCTTCATATGAATCCATGTACATTTGGTTAATAATACATATTAGAATACATGACCTCAAACATTACAGAATAACGGAACTTTAACATATTACACAAGAAGAAAAAACATTAAAACTATTTAGAAAATGCACCATATAACATGACCATATAACATTCTTTAGATCCAGCAAAGAATGCCATGTGAATACTAGCTATTACTAAATACTTGGAGTCATATTTTAAATCACAGATTATAATCAGCTCACCGATCATAACCATCTTATTATGTGCTCCAGACATGGATGGCAAGAAATTTACCTCAACAGCAAAGTTATACAACCTCGACATATATTTTTAGAAGGCTTTTGTTAACCAGACATAAACTTTCACATGATAACAATAAATTCCTCTATAAGTGCATTTTTTGAGATATTTACAGAAATATGGAAACATGTTTAATTGTATAATTAGCAATACAAATACTAGCTATCCTTCAAGATGTGCAATTTCCATTGCAAATATTAAAGGCAGTTTTATTCAAAAACATCTAAGGTTTCACCTAATGTCGTTCAATAGTTTGTAAGTCACTTTTTATTTGAAGTATTGAGTACATATGGAAATATTGCTTATTTTCATAATTATTAAGAAACAGTTAGCAAAATGTCTAGTATAGTGTGATATAAACCAGTATTTCTAGTGAATTGTACTGTCTCCCACTTTTACACCATATACTTCAAAAACTGTACATCTCTCAGTTATGAAAATATGAACATAAATATGAAAATATGAATAATAAGTGGCAAACAAAGATTAATTTCTCCACT
This sequence comes from Protopterus annectens, assembly GCF_019279795.1. Lineage (NCBI taxonomy): Eukaryota > Metazoa > Chordata > Ceratodontiformes > Protopteridae > Protopterus > Protopterus annectens. The sequence continues at coordinate 505,018,352 of NC_056725.1, read as the reverse complement.
GCAGGACACCATGGACTAACAATCAGTGTCATTTTGTTAATAAGTACTTGTCCTTTATAATGCTGCCTATTATTAACTAGTAAATCACTTATTTGAAGAAGCGAAACCCAAAAAAGTCCTGGATGCCGTAAGGCGGTATGGATGGAAACTTCAAGTATACAAAAAATGTATTTTATGCTTGAGTGAGTTAGCAGTATTTTGTTAGTACTTTATGAGGAGCAAGTCTATGATTATTAAAAAAGAACAAAATACCTAATTTGGAAGGTCAAAAATGGGAAATAAAGTTGTTACATATAACTTGTACAGTAACACATTTGGCTAAACAGGTGAGTCTATTCCATGGAAAGCCTTCAACTTAAATGTCACTTAATGGACCTATAAAGTTTAACAATCACACTTTAAGGCCATTCATAGAGAGTTCTTCTGGTAGCTTCCATTTCAGGAGCCACAAGAGATCATATGATAGACAAGCTACCACTTGTAGGATCCACAATGGCTCTGGTCTTTATAAAGTAAGATGCCCAGGGAAATATTAGATGCAAAGGAAAGGGTGCTATCAAAAGGTACTGATAAACTTAATACATCAGAAATAATACTAACTACAAATTCCCATACTTAAAGCACTGCTGAACATGACCAAAACTGATGGAACATCCCAAAATTCTTTTCCCAACAGCCCAGCCAGAACATAAGAAAGCATTATTTTTTTCTTAAACCGTTCTATAAATATGTAAGGCCATCAGACTAGGGCTGTCATTTGCCTATTATAATCTCTGCACCTTGCATACCTCCCATTTGGGATTAGTTCTTAGAAAAGGTCTTATCATCCGGCCTAGTTTTATGCATTTCTTTTGCCTGGATGATCATGTTGATCTGTGATGCTTTACAAGTCATTGCAATAAGATTTATAGCATTGTTAGTACCCCCAGCCTCATCTGTCTTTGGAAAAGAGGGTACAGCCACATTTTCCTTGAACTTTAATCTACTCAACATGTATCTCAACCTAAGGTATTTCCAGCAATCAGAGTGAAGCAGGTTGACTTCAAATATTGAAAGAAGGACCCCACTTGCTGGCTCACATGTGCCCGATATAAAATAGTCTTTTCTTCCCTTTTCAGTCTCATTGTTTACCAACTACCTTAAAAACTGGGAAGGCACAAACAGAGACTGATAATCCCTGTACTTCCATCATAAGAACTCCTTTATACAGCTGTTTAAGAGCAGACTATGGTCCACAGAAAGCAGCTGATCAAGTGTAAATGTCATGGCATATTTATGAAAGTTTTGTCCCATTTGCTGAGGATATTTGTACAAATGCAGGCATCGTCTTCCTTTAGAACCTCAATATAAACTGATCTAGATGTTTAGATATTTTATCCAGTGATCTTCTCCCATAAATGTGTGCATGTCTACATGCGTAAAGAAGCATGAAACATAAAAAAGGTCTGAATTCCAGAATATGTCAACTTCCTAACCCCTGGGTTAAAAAGAAACAATGCAGTTTTAGGGGCATTCTGGCACTATTCCAGAAGTCTCCCTCAAAAAGCAATTATTTCTGCTACTAATTCAGCATCCTCAATGTGGCTCAGCGAAAGAGCAGTACAGTCTTCAGAGAAGAACCATAAATTATAAGAATGTCCTATAGGTGCCAGCTAGTGATCTTTGAGACTCTATTAAGGATATAATTTAATGGTTCCACAGTGAAAAGAAAAATTGTAGAATGTAGCAGGCACCCTGGTCTGGTGTCCTTTTCTAGAAAAATTGTTGGGGGCAAAAAAATTAAAAAAAAAAAGGTAAGAAGTTGAACAAGTGAAGATACATACAAAGCCTGAACTTCTCCAATAAGATATTTAGATAAATACATCTACTCCAGAATATTCCATAGGTAACTCCATTATATGGTGCTAAAGGCTTTAGCAAGACCTAACAACATGTCACTTGTAGGCTCTGGCACACCATACAGTTCTTACATGTAAATCTTTACTGTCCAAAGGTGTTCTGAACTGGAATGTTCTTTAACAAATTCAACCTGTGTAGGAAGTATCAATTTTGTCCGGAAGCCCTTCACTCTATCAGTTAATAGTTTGGTGTATATATTCAGATCAACATTAATGAGTTAAATACAACAATTTTCATATTTGGTCACATCTTTACCCTGTCTCACCAGAACAGCCATAAATGAAGCAAGAAAAGGTGTATTAATGCATCTACCTTTCTGTAAAGCTGTGAAAAGGGACTGTGAAGGGCCAATTGTATCACCATTATCATCATCATCATCATCATCATCATCAGCCCCCTTTTTTCCCATTTTTTTCTACATGGGGCCGGTATATCGTGTTAACTGTCGCCATTTCTCTTGATTCAGTGCCACACTCTTGCCTTCTTCAACACTCATGCCTGAGTGTCGCAGATCTTCTTTCACACAATCCATCAACCTCTTTGCTGGGCGTCCTCACTTCATCTTACCTTCTTCCTGTCTGTCCCAAATCTTCCTCACCAGATTGTCTTCTGCTTTTCTACACATGTGCCCAAACCACCTTAATCTGTTCTCTTTGATCTTTCCTGCAATTGGAGCTACTTTGGCTTCTGCTCTTATGTCCTCATTTATTTGTCTGACCCACAGTGCGCATCCTACCACCCTTTTCAGACACTTAATTTCCATCACCTCTAGTTTCAACTGTTCTGCTTTTACTGCCCAGGTTTCTGTACCATACTGTAGTACTGGTCGCACTACTGTCTTGAGCACCTTACTTTTCAGCTTCTTTGGGATTCTTCCGTCATAGACTACACCTGATACTCTGTGCCAGTTGGCTGCAGCCCCTCTGATTCTAGCTTTGACCTCTTCATTCAGACTACCCTTCTCCTAAACTACCCCTCCCAGATACTTGAAGCTGTTTACCTGTTCCGCTATCTTCCCTTCTATCTCTATTCTCAGCTTCTTCTGATTTCCCCAATTTGCTGTCTCTACCACCATCTTATCTGTGCTTAGTTTCATCCCGTGTGCCTTCAGATTTGTATTCCATTCTCCTATCCTTTGCTGAAGTTCTAGCTCAGAGTCTGCCTGTACTGCCACATCGTCTGCATACAGCAGCTTTGTTGATCCGTCCCCTCCAACCTGTTTGCTAATGTAGTCCATCACCAGTATGAACAGCAGTGGGCTCAGAGCTGAACCCTGATGTACTCCCACTCCCACTGGGAACCCCTCTGTGAGGCCGAATACTGTTTATACTTGAGTCATTGGGTCCTTGTACAAGGCCTACACTAATTCTACATATGTTTTTGGGATTTTAAACCATCACAGTACTGCCCCAGATCAGCTTTCATGAGACCTTGTCATATGCTTTCTCCAAGTCTAGGAATGCCCACTTGGACTCTCTCCTCATCTCTAGCTTCTTCTCAAGTATCTGTCAAACATTGGGTCAATTGTGCTGCATCGTAATCTGAATCCAAACTGCTCATCTCCCATCTTACATTCTACTACTCTGTGTATCTATTTATCAATCACCCTCTCCAGAACTTTCATGCAACGTGATAGGAGTTTGATGCCTCTGTACTGCCCACAGTTGTGGATGTCCCCTTTGTTCTTGTACACTGGCATGAGTATGCTTATTCTCCAGTCATCTGGGATACACCTTTCTCTCCACACTGCTATTAGTACCCTCAGGATCCATTTCTCCCCTATCTCACCCAGCATCTTTATCACATCTGCTGTGACCTCATCTGAGCCTGCTGCTTTCCCTGACTTCATCTTCCTTAGTGCTGTTCTTACTTCTTCTAGGGTGGGCTCCTCTTCTTCTCTCATTGTAGGCTGTTTCTGGGGCAGTACAGCTTCTGTGGGGTTTTCTTCATTCAGAAGCTGCTGGAAATAGTCCTTCCATCTGCCTTTGATGTCCTCTGGACTGGTGAGCTGGTTGTTGCTGGCATCCCTAATGAAGGGTGTCCGACTATCTTCTTTATCTTTCTTTCTTTGCCTTGCAACCTGATATAGTTTCTTTGTGCCCCTTACTGAGCCACTTTCCAGAAGTTAGTACAGTTCCTCTGATGCCCTATTCTTTGCTACTGCAACTTCTTTCTTAGCTTCTTTGTTAGCCAACCAGTAGTATTTCCTAGCCTGGTCAGTCTTTTCTTAGCTTGGTCAGTCTTTTCTATCTCCCACTTCTTCCTGCACTCCTTCTTTCTTTTGATGACTTCCTGGACTTTTGCATTCCACCACCAGCTTTCCTTATGTACCTTATTTCCATACCTGGCTCGGCCACATATCTTTTCTGTAGTCCTAACACGTGCTGTTTTTAGGTGCTGCCATTTTTCTTCGACTCCACTTATTTCCTCCTCTTCTTGAGTTACTAGAGCCCTGAGTAATTCCTTAAACTGTTGTGCTTTCTCTCCTGTCAACTTCCAGGTCTTCAGCCTGGTCTCTGTTGACCTTAGAGCCTTCGCTGATCACTGCTTGCAGCTGATTGTGGCAACTAGTGGTTTTTGCTGTGGGCCGACTGTTTCACTGGGGATGACTTTGCAATCATGGATTCTACCCTGGTGCCTTTTCCTTACTAGGAGGAAGTCTACCTGAGTTGCATGTTAACTACTCTTACACTATTTCGTTTTTTTTTTTTTTTTTTTTTTTTAGTATTTTTTTTTTTGTTTTGATGGTTTAAGACTTCGATCACTAAAGTTCGATCTTTATTGATTCGAAGTTTTAAACCTTTGAGATTATAATATAGACCCACTCTTGTATGTGATATTGTGACTGTCTCTCTTTCTGAACCATGTGTTGGCTGCTATCAAGCCATTTGCCAGACAGAAGCCTAGAATGGCTTCTCCTTCTTTATTCCTGTTGCCCCACCCATGTGGGCCCAGGCAGTCCTCATAGCCTGTCGTGTCTGTCCTGATATGTGCATTCAAGTCACCCATTATCAACACCAATTCATGTTGCCCTGCTTTATCTAGTAGGTCCTGCAAATGCTGTCTGAATGCACTCTTTTCCTCACTATCACAACCCTGTTGTGGGGCATAGGCTGAGATTATGAATACTGCCCTATCATTACACTGGAGTCTGACTGCCACAAGTCTGTCATTAATTCTGATGATATCCCTTACTGCCTTCTGAAGCCTCTCTCTCACCACAATTCCTACATCATTTCTAGCTTGTCCCCCACCTGAGTAGTAGAGTCTGGATCCCAAGCCAAGTGGCTTTGCTGCACTGCCCTTCCATCTCATCTCTTGGATATGTAGGATGTCCAGCCTCCTCCATATCATCAAGTCATCCACTTCTAAGCTGTGTCCTGTCAGTGAATGTACATTAAGTGTAGCAATTCTCAGTTCATGTTTGGCAGGTTGGTTGGTTTTACGTCCAGCTTTTGCTCAACAGAGCTATCCCAGGTAACCCAGGCTGGGCAACTAGACACCAGCCAGCCAGTAGCTTATTGACCCAGGGCTGCTGGGCTTTATGGCAGGCACACACTGGCCAATAGGGGCACATATACCCCTCCCACTATTAGCACGGGTCACTGGCGTGGGTCAGAGTAGCTCTCTGCAACAAACACGGATCCTGGTACCACAACAAGTCGGCCGATAACGCAAGTCGGAGTGCGTAAAAAGTTTTATTTAAGTGTACAAAGAAGTAAAATCCACTTTTCGTCGGGAGCAATCTCCCAACTTCCTCAGAATAAACATGGGTGTAATAACAACACGTATTTTATGTAGTTAATTAATTAGTTAAACATGTGATACACAAGTTGATTAATCCATAGAATTAAAGTGATATAATACATACATAAAGATCAGATTCGGTTCTACACCCGGTTTTTGGATGACATTTTCATCCTATTCCAAGGTAGTGTAAACAAAGTAGAACATGTATTAGATATGTTTAATTCTAGTACTGAATTTTTACAATTTACTTTCAATTATAGTAGAAACAGGATAACTTACTTAGATGTAGAACTATGTAAGGACTACTATGAAAAGAAATTTGTTTCAAAAATCTTTCGTAAAGACACATATTCTAATACGTTTTTACATTTTACCAGTTGCCATCCTATACACCAGAAAAAATCAGTTGTTAAAGGCCAAGTTGTAAGAGCAGCCAGGATGATTACCAAGGACACCGAATTTGAGGATGAATGTAAACTATTGAAATTGTTCTTTACAGAGAGAGGGTATCCGGATAACTTTGTACATGATATCATAAGAGAAGTTCAGTACAAAAGAGAGTTAGGTGTTTATACCCCAATTTTAAACAACAGTAAAGTAAGTAGATCATTGATGAGTTTAAAAACTAAAGTTTTTAACCCTTGTAGATTTATTTGTACGTTTAACATTGAATCCCACCAAGTTACAAACATCATTGTGAAAAATTGGGATATTTTGATGAGAGATAGCCAGTTTAGATTGTCACTTCCTACAGTACCCGGAATTACCTTTAGACGAGGTATTAACCTGAAGAACATATTAGAGGCTAACTCTAGACCATTTGTAAATAGGAAGGGCATGTACAAGTGTAATATGTGCCGGATGTGTAAACACATTGACACTGGTAGTAACTTCATGATACGTAGTAATAAATACACTACCAAGGAGAAATTTAACTGTAACAGCAAACAAGTTGTTTACCTGGCTAAATGCACATCATGCCCAGCTTTCTATATAGGTAAAACTGATAGAAAGCTGGGCGAGAGGATTTATGAGCACACATACTGTATAAGTAAGAAGAAAATGGAAAACGCACTTGCTAGACATATAAGTGACTTTGAGGGGCATGAATTCAAATTTAGAGTCATTGACCAATTATTTAATGATGGAAGAGGTGGTCCTGAGTCATTAAAATTGGAGAGAATAGAATTGCTTTGGCAACTTAGAGTGAATGTTTGCCAACACCCTGGTCTTAATGAAATGTATTCAATTATGTGCATTCTCAGATCGAAAAATCTTAACAGATAAAGAAAGTAATAAGAATAAATGTCTTGTATATTAGAGAACATCAATAACAATAATGATAATTTTTGGTAATTTTTTGCACTAAAAGCTTATCAGAATTCGTTTACATCAGTTGGGCTGTTAGAAGAGGGTATTTATATACCTATATATTTTTACATTTTTATTATTATTTTTAATACCATTATTATGCTACACTGCTGTTACATTAATATGTATACATTTTTTGAACACTAGGTGGATACATACATGCATACATGTGTGTATATATATATATATATATATGCGCATCTGTGCATGTGTGTATATGTATGCATGTGTGTATTTTTTTTCTCTGTAGAGTTCATCATTTTTATCATTGTTCTACGTATTATTTGAGCAGCGATCAGATATGAGCTGATTTATATAGACAATTAACAAATTTATACAGTTATTCATAACTGAATTATCATCACATTGGATTTATTAATATTTATTTCTATCGATATTTACATATACATATTTGTTAATAAATACTTTTTAATAAATAATAACATACATTTGTTTACATATATATTTATTTCTTTTTTATATATTTCCTACAATGAAGTTTTAGTATACATGAAAGTATAGTTGATGGGTTGGTAGTACATTCACTCACCCACCTATTCATTCATCTATTTATTTATTTATTCATTTATTCATCCGTTTATTTACTTACTTATTTATTCATTGTTAGTTGATGAATCAGTATTTCATAAATAGAGGTGAAAATCTTATGAGTAGTTGTTAACAGCTGCTTAACAAAGCTTTTTAATACACATACATATATACATATATATTTTTATTTTTATACATATATACATACTTTTTATTATTTTAAAATACGAAGCTGGGTTTTAATTATTAAGTTATATATTTACCAGCAGTTTATTATTTTTTAGCATTTATTGTATGGTTTAGTTTATGTATGTATTATATCACTTTAATTCTATGGATTAATCAACTTGTGTATCACATGTTTAACTAATTAATTAACTACATAAAATACATGTTGTTATTACGCCCATGTTTATTCTGAGGAAGTTGGGAGATTGCTCCCAACGAAAAGTGGATTTTACTTCTTTGTACACTTAAATAAAACTTTTTACGCACTCCGACTTGTGTTATCGGCCTACTTGTTGTGGTACCAGGATCCGTGTTTGTTGCAGAGAGTCAGTCTATTTTTTCACCAGTTTGTTCCAGCGTGGGTCAGAGTAGGCCAGGTCCTCAACCCACTTATCACCAGTCACTACCCATGCCCATTTTTGGCGACATTAGTCAACATGATCGAATCACCTAGAGCCATATTTTACACCATCGAGTAGCTACCCTGCCACGGCACACAGTCTCTGATCCGTATTCTCCTATCTTGAGGATACTGTGCACCACAGTAGATGCCCAAAGTGTTTGGTAAGTACAACTCTTCCCCCTAAAGGGCACCATGTAGAGTCTGTACTGCTGCCCACAGCTCCATTCATTAGTGAGTCTGAGATGGAAACACTCACCATGTTTTTTGGACATGGGAGAAACCCCATGGAGACACAGAGAGAACATGCAAACTCCAAACAGGCATTGGTCAGAGGTCAGGATCGAACCTTGTGCATGGGAGGTGAAGACCTCCCTTGTACCTTGTGCATGGGAGGTGAAGACCTTAACCACTAAGCCATCTGGTATCTATGTATATTCACTCATAAAACAAAGCAGCTCCGAACCAGTCAGGGCCTAACACCTTCTTTTCAGATTTGCCTTAAGAGCATTTTTAACCTGATCTTTAGAGAAAGGGAGTGACTTGGCCTGCTGGTGATCTGGTGTGAGGTATGTATGATAGGTCACTGTCCTTTAGAAAAGCCTCCACAAGATTCTGTCGACTTACTGAATGAGATGTCATTCTGCTTCCACCCTTGCATAAGCCTTTGCACCACAAACTTACTTGTTTGTTGCCCCATTTCCCAGCATCTGTTGGCTACTCTTTTCAAAGAAAACTCTGATTTGGTTTGCAAAAGTAATCCTAACTGGCTTTGTGCTTTCTCGTACTGGCTCAAGGTAGTATACACTTTAACTGTGTTTTTCTTAAGCATCAACATCAGCCTGCATCTTCCTAAAATACTCATCAATTACCCTTAAATAATGTACTTGGAAGCATATGCACCAATCTTTCAACTCCAATTTGAAGGAATCCCATCAGGGAATAATTAGGTACCTACATTAGAGCTTTGCCATCAACTACCTTGGCACACCCTTAAGACTACCCTCTTTTACTTCTAATTAATTTAAATCAATGGGTCCATTTTTCATGCTCTACCCAATATCTCTTTAGGCAATTTGTCACATGATCAGAACATGGGCAATATGTCTGACCCATCCACTTCCACCACTGTACTGTTCGAAACATGCCAGACGTCTGTCCTCCAAAAAGAAAAGTGGGAAAGAGTTATAAATCTTAAAGCATTACCCCTGGAGTGAGTAATTAACAAATGTCTTATAATTCATATTGTTGCATTACTTGTAGAAGCACTCACTGGGGCTGCAAGTGCCTCTCATTATCAGGAGCCACCCCATATGTTTAGAGTTTATTCTGACATTAAAGTCATGAACTATGAGTACTATGATATCATACTCTTTGGGACCCTCACTCGGGATGCTGAAAAAAATTAGCTAAGTGCCAAGGTGTATCACTATTCTGGCTATAACTTAAAAAAATCCTTCTGTTACTAGCAATATAGCCACGGTAAATCTAGCCTAAGCACCTAGTCCCTCACCATCATCACATTTATTTACTCATTTCCGTCTTAGTTTGGAACTTAACACAGTTATTTTGCTGACTCATTTTTGGTACACACCACCCTGTCCAAAAATGCCTATGAGCTCTTGTGTGCTGGTTTGCAATTTCTAATTCCTGCAAACAAGTTAAATCCATATTATTAAGCTAATTTCTAACTATTGTGTGTTTATATTGTAAAGTGAAGCAATGAACATTCAAGGTAATGCAATACCACTTCTAAACAGCAGTAGGAATACTGTGAAAAAGAGTGCTACCCCCCAGCCTCACGGACAGTGCTCCTGTTCATGTTGCAAATAATGACTAAAAGCCCATGAGCCCCTGCACACTGGAGAATGTTTTGGGATAGTGTCAGCACAATACCAGTATGCTCACCATGGCACAGTAAGCATTGAGAGTTCTCACAACTTACCTCCAGCCCAAATACCTTTACATCAAGTTAGGAGGAGACTCTTGCTATGTTATACACTGGCTATTTTTCTTTATCTTTAGAGCATCCTGTTCTGACTCTTCCTTACTTCTTCACTTTTGCTAGTACCATATATTTTTCAACAGCTTACATTGAAAACATATTTGAAGAAGGCTCATTCCTATACCTAGACGTCTTCAGTTTACCATTCTGGTGCTGTACACTCCCCCGACCACCTGATGCGGTATCTTTCCATCCTCATCTAGCGACTTTGTACCTCATACTTATTTTGGCTAGCCACCCCCTCTGAAAACAGCTGCCACAGCTTAACCATCCTGTCTCTTGTGTCTGAATCTTCCCCATGAATTCAGCCTAAGAGTGGCTAGTCACATACAATGTCATTAGCGGTATAGTTATAAGGTCCTTCCCTAGCTTGTAGGATATCAGTCAGTCCATGGAATTACTTTCTGCCATCCTGTAGCTGAGGTACCTTTATGTTAAGAAGACCACAATTTATTTTAGACAGATCTCCACCTATTTGGAAACTGCTGTCTGCAGAATTTTGTAATTATTCAGTTTTCAGAAATAAATTCCAGTAATAGATTAGCAATGCCTGTGAATGTCATTGCTTTAGTGACAATGGCTGATTGTACATAAGTCTGGATGTTATATTTGTCTGCATATGATTTTTAAATGTTTCCTGGCCTTTTGATTTTGGCCCTAAAATGTTCTTTGAAAGTCTGAAATGTAACACCTGTTGCTATATATCATGCATTACTTCTGTTAATTATGGGTTATTGACTCTGAATAATGTATGTATTTTGATACTGTGTCTTATTGCATGTTATTTTGTGTCAAGAATTATGAGTACATGTTGTCATGAATATAAATTTAAGACTGTTATACCTATATTAGATTATTACACCTAATACCTCAATCTGGCTAAAGCTTTTGAAATAATCTCCTATTCAGGCATGCAAAAATAACAAACATGGCACTGAAGATAACGAAACAGGTCTGTTTAATAGGTAGATAATACTATATGAATAAAACACCCATTAAAAACATGAAAAAGATTAGCACTTTCGTCCATTTAAATAATGAACTTCTTCAGAAATTACAAATGGTTAATTAAAAGTTTAAATATACTCCACTTCATGTTTATTGGTCTTTACAGCCAGCCAGGAAATTCTCTGATTGGTTTTCAAGAAACACACAACCCAATAAAATCCTTTAAACTCAACCCCTTACCCTATTGGTGCAAATCAACCCAAGGAAAAAACTAAGCTCCAAGAATGTAAACATACGCATTTACTATGGTATTGGTAAACCCCAAATCCCAATCATTGATGACTGATTAACAATTAGGCAACATCTGTTTGCAGCATAATTAAATACATAAAATCAGATTAAATCCTAAAGTTAATGAGAATAAGATAAACACCTATATTCAATATTTTAAATTGTTCAAATACTGTTTTAAAAACAAATTTATAATAAATATATTTCAATATTTTTATAAAAACAATAAAAGGGTGTTAGTTTTTTCCACAGATACAGCATATTCACGATTGATTTTCTTTTAATACCAAAACCAACGAAATCCCACGTCTCAGCTCTTCTTTTTCTGTTTCTATTGGTTGAACATGAAATAATACATATAATACCATCTCCACTCCCATCCTTTGCAATTGGTTGAGAAAAAGAATCAATGACCCAATAGTTATAAAATGCCTATTCGCTATTGTATTGGTAGCTATAGGCATAGTAGAAAAGCTAAATAAATTGGGGATACACCCTTATGTCACCCACTGGATTGCCAAATGGCTCAGAGTTAGGATACAGGAAATCAAAACAGGGAAGGGTACCTCCACAAAGAGACCAGTTGTCAGTGGAATCCCCTCAGGGTTCGGTGATGGAACCTCTTCTGTTTGGCATCTACTTCTCTGATGTAAAAGCCAATACTAAAGGGCTGTGGCCTTCATGGACCGAAACAAAATGCCAAAAAATGCATCATCATATCCTTTAGGAAGTTATTTACCCCAGGGAACTAACACATTGAAAATATACCCCTAAGGGTTGACCCACATGTTTGGGATTTGGGAACTTATGTGGCAGTGACCTAACTTTCAACCAATATCTGCCCATTGTTGTAAGAAAGTTCTTCTATATTGCACAAAGAGATTATGTCTAGATCTAGGGATATCATTGTCCCCCTTACTCAGCCCTCATTAGGCCAATCATCGAGTATAATGCCCCCTTTGGCATGTATCTGTCTAGACACATGCAACAACTAGAATGCCCACAGAGATACATTACTAAAATGATTTAAGCCATAAACAATATGTCTTATATGGACTAACTCAAAGCCCTGTCAGTATGCTCAGTATCCTACAGACTGTTAAGAGGTGACCTGTGCCTGGCATATAAGGCATCTTCTGACCCAATATTGACTGCACATCAGCAAGTGTAATGGCATCAGAAATATTTGGTCTAGAAATCTAAACCTCCTCTGTAGCATCAGCAGAGCTGTTTGAAGGGACTTGTATATCTCACAGGGGATACCATTGCTATGTACGTACTCACCATCTATGTAAAACAAAGCTCACCTCTGTCCAAATTCAAATGCAACTTGGATCTATGAATGCGAATTATGTTATGATCCCATTTATTCTCATTAAGGGTAATATATTATTATCAACCATAGGTGGGTGATGCCAATGTAACACCAAACAGGATAGGTTAATTCAAGCACCAAAATGGAAACTGACTAGGCTTAAAATGGCCCACAAGAGCAGCTAGCTTGGTATTTGCTTATGAACCTGTTACTGAACTACTCTGTTGATTCATTTGTATTTAACTGCTGTGCCTTTGGTCTGGGTCATACTTGATAATGATCCTTGGACATGACTGCCTACTTGCTTAAACTAATAAACAAAGAGATATATAAAATTAAAACATAGTAGGATGTTGCCGAGGCAGTGCAAATTATGTCACTTGTTTCAGTATATAACATTTGAATTATAAGGGTACATAAAAAAACAGTACAGACTAAGGCCTTGCTACAAATTCTGAAAACACATAAACAAAAGTTTCATTTAAATGCATTTTAAACATTATGTTAAAAGCTTCTTACATGTCAACATTTGTTTCTTTAAATGAGAACATCTAAGGCCTTATGTGATTAATCAATTTCAGTGTGGTTGCATGAAGATGAAAATGTTGAGTGAAGTACCAGATTTGGCGGTGAGTTACAGTTAGAATATTGCATCGTTTTGTTCAGTGGTTCAGTGCCACGTTCTGCCATCACACACAAACAAGCTTTACTAGCTGCCAGAAGGCAATAATCAGAATATTATATGAGGCTGAATGAAGAAATGCATGAAGTCTAAAATGGCTGCTTAAGCTTTTAGCTGCTACTGCATTTGCCAAAGTTGGGAAGGCAAACAAAAATAGCTAGATATCTTCAAATGTAACACCAATGTATGTAATATTATTTACAATGTGTTATTTGTTACTTTATTAGCTAAGTAGCCCTACTAGACCTAAAGGAAGTGTTTTCAGCAGAGATCCAGAAGCTCACCTCTTTGACTTCTTTGCTCAAGCACTCTGAACAAAGCCAAAAAACAATGGGTTGACAAAGGTCCAAAATCAGGGACTTCTTTTTAAAAAAATTCTCTAATTCACTTGAAATTTTTAATAGAACAACAGGTTTTATATCAACCAGCCTTTTCAGAACAATAAGAAGCATGTAACTCTAATGTCTGGCATTACTGACTAACTGTAATCCTTAGTGCTTACCAGAAAAACAAAAGTTTTATGAGGAACAGGGCAAAAATATGAAGCAAATTTAGAGATGCTCTGCACAATCAGGGACAGTTGAGAGATATGCCTAGAAGTTACACAAAACATCCATTAGCACTAAAAATGAAAGACTCTTGCTGTGGGTCACTGGGTGGTGAATTGGGTTAAACACTGGCTAGAAAGAAGAATATTAAGGGCCAAAGTATAAGGAATCGTTACTTTTCCGTTATTGGGGCAACACTTATAACACAGTAGCATGCGCACGCAGGTACCAAAAAAGCTTCAGTTGTCAAAACCTTGCACTGAATTCATACAGGTCAGGGGAAAGAAAGAAAAAAAAATGTCTGGTTGTGAATGGAGTATACAGGTTACTTCTACATTTTTATTTTGGTCATCTTTATGTGTACATTTTACATTGTGTTTTCCTAGCAAAATGTAGAAGTTTTACGAAATAAAAAAAGTGATTTACATAGATATCATCCTTGCCTGCTTTTGATCACTTTTGTAACTAATAACTGTAAGCTCTGAAGAGACATTCATGTGACTCACTGAACTTTATATTGGCTGTGCCTTAGTCTTGCATGTCTCTAGTATACTAGAAATGTAGAGACACAATGATCTTATGTGCTTTTTGACAAAGCTTCCATTTTCAGTGTATGCGACTGTTAATGTATCTGTCAAGTATGTTCTTCCACCTGCCATCTCTTTAGTCCCGTTATGCCAGCATTTTTGAATTCTGCTTTAAAAGACTGCAGATTTAGTGACACCTACTGACCATAACAAAAAAAAAATTTTTTCTCAAAATGTCCGGAAGAGGAGTGTAAAGTACCTATACCGTTATTATTATACCATTATTATTTCTAAAGGACATAAGCTAGTGAAGCTGTTGGTACACGCATTCTGTCAATAATGTAGTGCAAAACTAGTAAACTGTTGAAGTATCTATACTAATAAAATGATCGACCTGTTTACAGAATGCCTAATTTTTGAATAGTTTACAGATGCAGTGGACCACCAAAGCCCCTTTTCCCTCATGAGCAAATTACAAAAAAATGAAGGTGAAGAGACATTCAAAATATAAATATGTTTGTCTTACAAAGTGCCTTATATAATATTTTAGTGTGATTTAGCTATGAACAACTAATTCAGGGCTAACTGCTGTGCAATCATTGCATGCACGTGCTAGCATGTTGTAAGTGTTGCCCCGATAACGGAAAAGTACCAAGGAATCTGCTCAAATGAAAAGGCAGTTACCAGATATGTATCAAAGATGTCAGAATTGGGACTTGTCCTTTTCAATGATTATAGCAGGCACATTACAGAAGTCTGAAAGAAAACTCTACCTTTTTGACAATATACAACATGCAACAGGTTAGTAAACTCACAAAGTGTTGTAGCATAACTAGGAGAAGACCTGTAAATATTAGATAGATGGATTAAAGTATAGCAACTTAAAACAGTGAAACAAAATGTAATTTAATGTTTCTGGGATGCAGTGACCTTAAAATGACCAACAACATGATTGGACAAGATGCAGCAGAAACTACAAAAACAGGAAACTAGGGTGACCTTTTAATTATATAACAAATGATCCAAAGATAAGTTACTATTGTGTTAGGCAACAAAGAATTCAGGAAGAGGATCACTGGTAAAAGGAAGGGGCAGAGACATCACCAATATGTCTGCATGTGTGTGTGTGTGTGTGTGTGTGTGTGTGTGTGTGTGTCTATGTCTTTATACATACATATACACAGATACACACACACATACACACACACACACACACACACACACACACACACACACACACACATACACACACACACACACACACACACACACATATGCATACTATACATAAGTATCTAATCATTTAATCTAAAACACATTTAATCAAATCACATTTCATCACACCTATCAACTGTCCAGTTTTTTGCAGACTGTCCAGATTTTTTATTCATATTTTTGGTCTGTTCCTCATAACAACTGTGGTTTTCTAGCAAATTGTTGAGGACTGAAGTAATTAAATAATGACACGTTTGGGTTTCAGGCTTCATATCTGTCAGAAAATTCATGCTAGTACAAAATGTGTTATTTTGCCCAATTTTGTAAGGTTATAAGAGCAATATTTAAAATATGTTCCTATTTTTGGACCTTTGTCCCCAGATTATTTTTGGCTTTGTCCAGATTTCTTGCACTAAGAGGTTGACAAGTTTGCATTTCATCTGAAATTACACGTATGGCAAATTCTTCCACAGTGACCCATACCCCTTTAAATATACTAACTCCACAGTCGCACAACCACAGAGAAAAGAAAAAAAAACACCACACATAATGAATTACAGCTAATAAACAAACACAAGATCATTTGCAAGGTACAAATGGTGCACTAGACTAACTTGCCTTGTAATTTCTCCTATCATAATACCCTAAACCACAATAGCCTTTTACACTTCTAACAAATGTGGTTAGATTAAATGTCTTTTAGACTAAACGAGTTTCAGATTAAACTTTTATATATCTTAAATTTAAGTAAAAGGAGTCTTCTATCAACCAAGCTTAAATGTTAACAGTGCTTGACATGCATCTTGTAAGCATCACTTCCTGGTCTAGCTGCAAGTCAAATTATTTTTATTTTTGTACAAGTTTCACTCATGCCAGCCTATCCAGGCATCTGCCCCAAACCAATTTTGACCCATTTTTCTTATGATAGTGTTGAAAGTCAGAGTCAGAGTGGTGAGAATCTGTGGTACCTTACTGCAGGTTTGCCTGATGACTGCTGACTAGCTGGCTGCAGTGACCCTTGCTCATAAGGTGTCTCTAGCTGATTGTCCGGGTTTGCATGCAACTAAGGCAATTTTCTAGACCCCCCTCCCCACCACCACTACCTACTTATGCAGATCTCAGTGCAGCCTCTGACATCTACACTAGGGGAGCTGTTGTACTGACAGTGAGCAATACCTTTATCTGCTCCAAAAGGAGCCCATATAAATTGATATTTTTTTCTTCTTCCTGGCCTGCTTCTAGCTCCCAGAAACCTATTCAGTCCCAGGTCACCAGACTGAATATAACTACCTTGCATTTGTGAAATGCGGTGTTTTTTCTCCTGGTGCAGTTCTGATTATTGTGCCCTTGCAGAGCAGTGTATAGCAGGGTACACACTATTTCCAGAGAATTTCTGTTTGCCCTCATAGCTATTTAATTATATATAAGTGAAAGTTGTAGAAATGGTGTTATTTAACATCATGATTAAATAAGATTTGGGAAAAACAAAGAAGAAGCTGAAAAACCTTTATAGGTAGTAATAGTTCAGTGATGTGTACATTGCACACACACACACACACACACACACACACACACACACACACACACACACACGTTAGATTAGTATTCTATCATGCCACCTGTATAAAACTACTGTAACTGTGTAGTATGGCAGAATCTCATTTGCTTCCTCAGCTACCAAAAATAGGAAAACACACAAACGTGCATGCAGGAGTGGACACACATGCACACATGTACCCTACACATACATCTTTGTCTGTTACTGTAGCACAGCAATGCCACAGCTGCCCCTACAGGAGGTGATGGGCTCTATAATAGTACTGCAAGCCATTTATTTATATATTTATTTGCATTTGTTAACCAAAGTAGTCAAACTAGGAAGTCCAATTTTCAGTGAAATCCTAGGAAACTAGCCTCTAAATGCATCCAGAAAAAAAAAATTGGTTTTGTAAAAGAAATGACAGTAATATTATTAGTGAATTTATCTAGAACTCAAACAGAACAGACACTGTACAATAATTAACATAATGAAAAGATATAATAATTAGGTTCATAGGTTTATAGGTTCATAGGTAGGTACTAGGCTATTGGCCCTAGGGCCTATATAAGCCTAGCCAAAAAGGTACCCTAGCTTTCACCATTCAAGAAAATTATTTTCCTGTGCCACTGTTGAGATTTTTTGGGAATAATTGGGAATTAATAATTGGGAAGGAAAAAATAACATACAAATGTAAAGAAAAAAGATTAACCATCTATTATATTTTGAAGTTATGATGCAACATTACACAATTAAAAAGGTTAGATATTACAAAGTTCAAAGAGAGAAGAAAAGTATAATTAAATAATTAGTGGAATTAGTGGGCTGTTGATAGAATAAAGTAAATGACACACAAAGTAATTAAAGCAAACACAGCTGTAGTTTAAGATGAGGTTACTCTGCACAGGCATCTCTATCAGATAAAAATACTTCTTGGTAACAGTTCTCAGTGAACTTGTTCTGAAGCTTTCTGAAGTTGAATTTTCCCAATACAAACCCTTAACATGATAGGGATGTAGTTTTGCTTTATCAGTCACAGAGTATAAAGCTCATTTGAGATATAAGTGGGTTTTAATGCATAGGAGCATCTGATGAGCAGAACATAGTTCAGCAAATTTACAACTATTTTGCTCTTTTGTGCATACTATAGCTAGCAGTAATGACTTGTACTGCAAAACAACCTTCTCCTACATGGAACACTATATTCAGTTGTAAAATGGCTGTGTGCATGCAAGCAGCATATTGTTGTAGGGAGCACATTGCTGCCATGCAGTGTACCCCCCAGAATAACAATATAACTCTCAGGATACCTTGTGTATTATTACTACGTAAGGAGCACAGTGCTGCCCCACTGTGTAATCCAGAATAACAATATAGCTCTCAGGATACTGTGTGCATTATTCTTACCCTGCTGTGTACCCCCAGAATAACAATACAACTCTCGGGGCACATTGTGCATTATTCCAATGTAATAAGCACAGTGTTGTCCTGAAGTGCACAATCAGTATAACAATATAGCTCTTGGAACACCTTGTATATTATTTCTACATAGGGAACACAATGCAGCCTTGCTATGAACTAACACTGAAATCTCAGAGCACCTTCTATGCATTGTTCTAATGCAGTATGCATTATTGTGTTCTGTTGTATGCAGT
The DNA here is from genome assembly GCF_019279795.1 of Protopterus annectens. Classification (NCBI taxonomy): domain Eukaryota; kingdom Metazoa; phylum Chordata; order Ceratodontiformes; family Protopteridae; genus Protopterus; species Protopterus annectens. The sequence continues at coordinate 504,999,432 of NC_056725.1, read as the reverse complement.
GACTAAACACCAGGGCATAGCTGTACTATCTGCATCCTGTACATTATTGTCAGTGTACATTGATGTCCTGCTGAGTACCCTTATTATACCACCAGGTTACCTCAACACTATTCCTATAAAGAGTGCACAATGTAACTCTGCTGTATATCCTCATTGTGCCCCCCAGGGTTCTTCTGCATTATTCCTACAAAGAGTGCAAAAGGCTGCCTTGCTATGTACCCTCACTGTACTAGCAGGGCAATTCTGCACTTTTCTCACAAGCAGTACACATTCCTGTCCTGTTGTGTACCCTTGTTGTATTGCCACTGTAACTCAGCACTATTTTAGCAAAGAGTACACAGTGTTACCCTGTTGTTTATCTTCACTGTACCCCAGCATACCTCTGTGCTATTTCTGCAAATAATGCAAAGTGCTGACCTGCTGTACACCAGCACCATACTCCAAGGGTACCTTGTGCACAGTCTTGTGTAGGATGCACAGTGCTATCCTGCTGTGCTGTTGTATAGCCTCCCTGCACCCCAGGGCATCTCTGCACTGTTCCTAAAAATGATACAAAACACAGAGTTCTGTAGCTTCACTGTATCACCAGGGCACTAATTCTGCAAAGAGTGCACAGCGGAACCCTGCTATGTGCTGTCATTGTGCTCCCATGGTACCTCGGCATTATTTTCTGAAAGAATGTAAAACATGGCCCAGTGTGCAGTTTAGTTTTGCTGTCCCCAGAGGGCACCCATTTACTATATAAAACATAAAGCACATAACTGTCATGTTCTGAACCCTTGTTGTACCTCCTTGTAGCCCTGCACTACTCTCAGAAAGAAGACACAGTGTCACCCTGGTGCATGCCTCAGTACCCTCCAAAGTACCTCTACACTATTCCTACAAAGAATGCAGAATGCAGCCTGCTGTGCGCACTCATTGTACTTCTAAGGTACCTCTACATTATTCCTATGAAGTGTGCACAGTGCACTCACTGTACCCCCAAATTACTCATACATTATTCCTGCACAGTACGCATAGTGCTGCTGTGTTGTGCACCCTCATTTTACTCTGATAATGCCCTGTACTTTTGCTATAAAGAGTGACAGTGATGCCATGCTATGAACCCTTATTGTATCCAGGGTACCTGTGCAGTATTCCCACAAACAATGCACAGAGCTTCACTGTTGGGTATCCTCATACTGCCTTTGGATACCTCTGTGCTGTTCCTACTAAAACTGCATAATACTGCCATGCCATATATTGTCATAGTACTCCCGGGAACCACTGTGTTCATCTTACAGTGAAGGCAGAGTGCTGTCCTACTATAAACTCTCAGTGTTCTTTCAGGGTATTGCTGTATTATTACTACAAAGAGCATCAGTACAGCCATGCTGTATACTGTCATTTTACCACCCATAATACCTCAGGACTATATCAGCACAGAATGCACAGTACTGCCCAGCTGTGTACCATTACTGTACTACTTAGGAATCCCTGCATTATTCCTGCAAAAAGTTACAGTGCTGCCATACTGTGTACACATTGTACATCCAGGGTATGTCTGTACTATTCCTACAAAAAGTATACTGTGTTGTCTGTTGTGCACCGTAAAACACCCACAGGTTACCTCAGCACTATTCCTATGAATAGTGCCATCATAGTAACTCCTGAGCAGCACTGCATTATTCTTACAAAGACTGCACAGTGTTGCATAGTGCAGCACTGTAGTATACCATCACTGTACTCCCAGGGTACCTCTACATTATATCTACAACAATTGAGCAGTGCTGCCCTGCTGAGCATCCTTGCTGTACACTCAGGGAACCCATTCCTACAAAGAGAATACAGTGCTGCTCTGTTTGTGTGCCTTCATTATATCCCAGTTATTCATACAAAGAATGCACAGTGCTACCCTGCTACACACCATCATTGTACCCCAGAATACCTCTGTAGTACTTCAAGAAAGAATGCACAGTGCTTCTCACCCTCACTGCACTCTTAGTGTACCTCTGCACTACTCCCACAAAGAGTACACAGGGCTTCTGTACTGTTTACTCTCATGTTATCCCCAGAGTTCCTTTGTCTTATCCTTACAAGGAGTACACAGTGTTGCTCTGCTGTATACAGTGATTGTAACATCAGAATCCTTCAGCACTATTCCTACAAACATGACAGAGTTCTACAATTCTCACTACCCTTGTTGTACCCCCAGGCATACTATTTAACCCCTTAACACAAGAATTATGGACAAAACCAAACATAATGGGGGAGGGGCAAAGGCCCAATATCAGAGACTGATCTTAAATATTGTTTTTATAATCCTAAAATGTTGATAGAATATTAGGGTTTGCATTAACATGCATCTTCTGAAGGATATGAATTCTGAAATTCAAACATTTGACAATATTTAGTGACTTCAGTCCTCGATGATTTGCCAGAGGAAAGAAAAACACAAATTGTATGAGGAACAGACCAAAAAGTATGAGATAAAAATCTGGAAATTCTATGAAATTCTGGACAATTGAGAGATCTGCTGCAAGGGTACCACTGCATTATCCCTATAAAAAGTGAACAGGGCTGTAATGTATTGTACCTGCATGATACCTCTGTATTATTCCTATGAGAGTGTGCAACATTGCTCTGCTGTGTACCCTCATTATATATCCCCCGGGTACCCCTGCATTATTCCTACAAAAAGATATAGTGCCCCCTGTCATGCTCACTCATTTATTATAGTACCTGTGTACTATAACCTAAAAAGAGTGCACATGGCTAACATGATATTACCTTCATTGTATCCCCCCAGGGTACCTGTGTACCACATTTGGAAAGAGTACACATGGCTTACATGATATTACCTTCATTGATTCCCCAGAGTACCTGTGTACCACATTTGGAAAGAGTACACATGGCTTACATGATATTACCATCATTGATTCCCCAGAGTACCTGCTTACTACTCTTGGAAAGCTTATACAGGGCTAACATGACATTACCTTCATTGCACCCCCAGGGTACCTGTGTAACACTAGTATGCATGGCTAACATGATATAATCTTCATTGTACCCCCAGGCTACCTGTGTACCACTCTTGGCAAGTGTACACATGGATAACATGATATTGTCTTCGTTGTACCCCCAGGGTACCTGTGCACCACTCTTGCAAAAAGTACACATGGCTAACATGATATTGTCTTCATTGTACCTCAGGGTACCATTGTACCACTCTTGGAAACAGTGCACAGGGCTACTGTGCTGTGCTGCCTCATACTACCCCCAGAGTGCCCCTGTACTATTCTTATGGAGAATGCACATTTATGCCCTGCTGTGCATTCTCATTGTTTTCCCAGCATATCCCCACACTATTCTCACAAATAATACACATTGCTGTACTGCTAGGGTACCTCAGCACTGTTCCTACAAAGAGTACACAGTATAGCCCTGTGTGTGTCCTCACTGTACCCCAGGAAGCATCTGCATTATTCATCACTACACTGCAGAGTGCTGCTCTGCTGTGCACCATCAGTGTACTCCTAGGATGCCTAGTCCACCTTTCAGGTGCAAGATGCACAGTGCTGTTTTGCTTTATGTCCTGACTGTAACTCCAGAGCACCTCTACATTATTTGTTCACCTAGTGCACAGTGCTTCTGTGTTCTGTTCCTTCACTGCACCACAAAGTGATCTGTGTAATATTCCTACAAAGAGTGCATAGAGTTGTCCTGCTGTGTGCTGTCATTGACCCCTTCATACCTCAGCACTATTCCCTCAGAGATTATACGTTGCTGCTTTGCCATATATCCTCATTATACTTCCAGAGTACATCTTAACTATTCCCACAAACAGTGCATAGTACTACCTGCTGTGCACCCTGACTGTAGCCCCCAGGGTACCTCTGAACTATTCCCATAAAGAGAATGCAAGATTACCATGTTGTGCAACCTCATTGCACCCCAGAGTACCTCTGCACTATTCCCATAAGGCAGTACACATTGTTGCTGTGTTATGTACCCTCATTGTATCAGTAGAGTAACCCAGCACTGCTCCTAGAAAGAGTACAGAGTTTTGTGTGCTGCATATCCTCACTGTATCCTCAAGGTAATGTTGTATTATTCTTACAAAGAATGTCATGCTGTACACACTTATTGTACCACCAGGATACCCCTGTACTATTCCTGCAAGTAGTAACATTGCTGTCACACTGTACCTCCTCATTGTAAACCAGGGCAGGTGCTTCCTAAACAGTAGAGGTGCTATAGACAGCATAGGTACACAATATGCAGTACTCTTTGCACTGTATAAGTCCCTTCCCCTTCCTGAGTGCCTCAAGTGCTATTAGTACCTGCAGAGCACATGATGCATCACAACTGTGTGTCTGACGCCTTTACAGGAAACATTCCATACTTCACATAAATGAATGGCACACAGCATTGTAGGCCAGTCTCCCACTCATTTTACTTTATAATATATCAAGAGCCTAAAGATGTTTAAATCTGTTTCTGGATCATGCATCTCTTGTTCTGTGATTAGAGGCCTTCCCTATGTTTGATTTGTAGTACACTAGTCATATTTGAATCCCGGCCAATATTTTCTTATACCTCATTAAAACCACTGTATCTTTCTTCTGTAATGTGTAAATTGTTAATCTCTGTTGAGCCCAGTATTTTTAATGAGGCTGTTCCCTGGATTTCTCTCTGAAAAAAAAAATCCTCTCATCACCCCCCCCCCCCCCCGGATATTTTCTTTTTTCATTTGATACTTTATAAATGCATAAGAGATCATTTTAAATGAGTCTTTTACAGATTTTATGTATTTAGAATGTTGCATTGTAAATGTAATTTGATAAAGGCAAGCACATATAAAGCTAATATTCCTTTTTATCAGTCAGACAGCTACATATACAGAAGCTTTCAAACCAAAAGCACCTCACAATAATAAAAGGATAATCACTGTAGCAGTTAATCACAATAAAAAAGGATAAATTAATCACTAAAAAAATAGACAATTAAACATCATTACATATTTCTTCAAAAAATATTACCTTGTCCATGTGCATCTCTTTTACAAATTATGTTTTTTTTACCTTTATTGATTTCCTTTAAGAACTTTAACCTTTACTGAAACATGCAAAGTATAGCATCCAGAAAAACACTCTGAAGTACTATATAAAACTAGTAGTCCATTGGTCGTTTTGGGCCAATTCCTAGCTCCCTTCAGCCCCCTGCTATAAAACACGCTAAACTGTACTGCTGATCTAACCAGCATATCCTATAACTGAAAAGTTCATCTCTACTTGATTCCCAAGTAGACTATTCTCTATCTGTAAAGCCTAGCACTTACTCCTACAGTACTTGCACCTTGATAAAGCACTCTTATTATAGATAGTACCCCACCAGCCCAAAACCCACTTCCCCCGGAGTCCTTTGAAAGTTCTTTATCTACTACTTCTAGTATGTCGAGGGATCAGTTGCTAGTGTCCTCTCCAGCTCAACTGGTGAACCTGGGAATATTGAGGCAATGTTACAATTGCCTCATGTACACAGACAATCCTCTCCTTCTCCCACAAAACACAAATACATGCGAGAGATGCAACTATATGGCCAAACTGGAGGCTGAGCTCTCTCAACATAGGACTGGCAAGACCAGACAGGAGGAGAAGGCAACCACACACAATACATACCCAGTCACACATGGTACCATCACAACTTCAAATCATACACATACTCACACAAAGACATACTCGGAGGCTCTGGTCAAAAATTTACCAAAACAGCAGAGGCCACCAAAGCAGACACCCAAACAACTACCACCTCATGACCCAACACATGCAACACATAGACCACACAGTCAGAGTGTCAAACAGTCACAGCCCTTAAGGCCAAACAAAATGCCAGACACACTTGTCATTGGTGATTCCATAGTCAGACACACTGACGTCCCGCTCACCAGACTGAGTAAGGAGAAGGTCACAGTAAGCTGCCTGCGGGCGCTAGAATCCGCCACATAACGCAAGCACTCAGGTCTCTCAACAGCAGGTACAAGTACGACTCAGTCATTGTCCACGCTGGTGTCAACGACCTGAGACGTACCTCCTTGGACTACATGAAAAGGGACGGCGAGGAGCTCTCTGATTATGTAGCCCAGGCAGGTATGACCCTGACCTTGAGCAGTATCCTACCTTCACCTAGAATGATGCCACAATACAGTGATAAGATAATCAGCTTTAATAATTGGCTTAAATTCTGGTGTCATTCAAAGGGGATCCAATGTCTGTCTGCCTGGGATGACATGCTGGACAAGCCACGCTGCTTCAAGGGACGGCTTGCACCTGTCACCCTGGGCTTCCGGATATTGGCAAAGGCTCTTGCCACCCCATAGTGCCTTTTTAGGCAAGGCTCAAATTCTAAACCTACCACCCTAGAACACCAAAAGGAAAAAACTAAGGGTAATGCTGCTCAATGCCAGAAGTCTCAATCTCAAGATGCACGCACTCGAGGCCCTTCTCAATATGGAGAACATCGATGTCTGTGCTGTGACAGAAACCTGGTTCAAGGCTCCTGAGAGCACCCCAGCACTAACAGGTTTCACCTCATATCATACGTTCCGGCCCCAAAATCCGGACAACACCAAGAAAGGAGGGGGGGTGTCCATATTCATAAAGGACACCCACACCTCAAGGTTGGTGGCAACGCACGATGCATCGGAGACCATCCAGGTGCAATTAACCATAGGCAAGACTGCTCTGCAATTTGTAGCATGTTACAGGCCACCCTCTCAAACTCAGGAACCTCACATGGCCTTCCTGAAAACATTGGAGGGATAAATGTATCTCCAAACACCATCATACTAGGTGACTTCAACTACCCTAATATAGACTGGGAACACTACTCAAGCCCGAACACTCTAACCCAAAGATTCCTGGAGTTCATAAACTCAAATGCCATGGAACAACTAGTCACCATCCCCACAAGAGGTGAAAACATACTTGATCTCATCATCACGAACATGGGATCAAAATGTTCAACACCGAAGTATACCCTCACTGGTGAGATCAGATCATAAACTAATCTCGCTGGAGGTCCTCATCCGCCCCACCTGAAACAAAAAGACCACAGTGAAAAACTTCTCAAAAGCCGATTTCACACTTCTAAAAACTAGTGTGGTCTCCTTTAAGGCCCCTGAGCCAGTGGTAAACATTACTCAAACCGCTGAATCACTTACAAATGCCTTCTACCAGCACCTACAGGACTGCATGGATCAGGCAATCCCAAACAAAACTAAGACTCTCTGTACCAAAGGCAAGCGTCCAGTCTGGTGGACCCCAGCCATAAACAAGCTCTACAACAAAAGGAGGAAGCTACTACAAGATAGAGCAAAATCCTTGAAAGGTAAGACACCTTTGATCATTATAAGTAAAAAACTAAGAGCTCTCATAAAATCATCCAATGCAAATTTTGAGAGAAAAATCGCCAAGGACTCTAAAGACAATCATAAGGCCTTCTTTAGCTATGTTAGAAACCTAGGAGGAAACTCCCAGATATGCTCAGAATTAGTTCAAAATGATGTGAAAATTACTGAACCTACACACATTGCTAACATACTGGCTGACAGGTTCAGTGCAAACTTCTCCCCCCCCCTCTCCCCCAAAAGGAGAGATATCTATTCCAGAGGATTGTAGCCCCCCAAACATCTCCAACGCCCAGGTGAGAACTGCCCTCACTAAGGCAAAAACACAGCATCCATGGGACCGGATGGTGTCCCCGGCTGTGTGCTTCATGAACTCAATGAGGAATTAAACCCACAGTTAGGACAGCTGTTTAATCTTAGCCTCACCTCAGGATACGCACCCAAGGAGTGGCGACGGCGACTGTGGTCCCACTTCATAAGGGCGGTGCCTCCACAGACCCTGGAAATTACCGCCCCATTAGCTTGACAAGCCTTATCTGCAAAGCCATGGAGAGGATCATAATGGAACTCATAAATAAAGACATAGGGAACTTGCAGACTTTGGATCCAACCCAGTTTGGCTTTGTCAAAGGCAGATCCTGCCTCTTAAACTTGGTTGACTTTTTCGAGACAGTCACCAAGGCCATTGATGAGGGAAAGGCAGTCCATACAGCCTACCTCGACCTGGCAAAGGCCTTCGACACAATACCCCACTCAGGTATCATCGAAAAACTCATCAGCTTGAATGTAAACCCATACATCACAAGATGGGTTGCAAACTGGCTAAGCGACAGAACCCACTGGGTCAGAGTTGCTGGAGCCATGTCAGACTCAAAGCCTGTCACAAGTGGTGTCCCACAGGGCTCAGTCCTGGGTCCACTCTTGTTCGGCATCTACTTTTCTGAAGTACAAGCAAACACAGGAGGGTTATGGCTGACAAAGTTTGCAGATGACTGCAAACTGGGCCATAGTCGAAAACACATCTGACACAGATATCCTCCAGAAGGGCCTCACAGAAACGGATAACTGGTGCCAGAGCCATGGCCTGAAGTTAAACGCCAAAAATGCATAGTCATACCCTTCGGGAAAAACAAGGTTACCCTAGCTACCATATAGGTGACAATCCACTGAGCACAGAAAAGTCATCAGGGATCTGGGGACCCAAGTTGACAGTAGTCTTTCGCTTGACACTCATGTTGCTAAAGTAGTTAGGAAAACCTTCTATATCGCCCACCTGATCATGAAGGGATTCACATCTAGATCAAGGGAGGTCATCGTCCCCTGTACTCATCACTCATTAGACCTATGATTGAGTACAATGCCCGTTCGAATGTATCTGACCAGACACCTGATGCAGCTTGAAAGGCCCCAAAAGTTCCTCACCAAAAGGATAAAGGGTCTCAAAAATATGTCTTATGCTGCCCGACTGAAAGAACTCCAGCTTTATTCAGTCTCATACCGCTTGCTCAGAGGTGACCTGTGCCTGACATATAAGGCCATGTCAAACCCAGATTTGATGAATATGCTTCACCTCAAAAATCTAGATCCCTCAGAACCACAAGGGCGGGAGACTTAAACCTTGACACGGTTATAAATAGAACGTGCTGGAGGGACAGATTCATCACCCAGAGACTCCCTATGCTGTGGAACAAAATCCCGGTACATGTGAGGCAGAGCACCTCGCTGGCCTTGTTCAAGAGGAATCTTGACCAATGGATGGGAGATCGCAGATATACCCCAGGGATTACTTCAGTGTCACTGCTTGACAGAGGCACAGAAAAATGATAGGCATAGTTTTTATTCAAACTAAAGGGGTGGCGAAAGCCACATAACTATGGGCTAGGCTTATAAATGCCCTTGGGCAGATAGCCTAGTATGAACCTATGAACCTATGAACCTATAATGTGCAAATCTTTACATTGTTTCCTCTAACCATTCCAAGATATTTTTGCATCTTTTTGCAGAAAAATACTTCAGGAGTTGTAATTTCAAAGCAGACACTTTACAGTATCAAAGACCCACTTGTTTGACTATTTAAATGCATTTCCTAGGTACATATGAAGGCTTTCCATGCATGACCAGCGTGTGCACATCTGCATGAGTTCATTCAGATAACCAGCAGGCAGTCAGTGCAGGTCTTACAGGTTAACAGATGTACTTCATCACTAACAGCTGACATGAGATATGTAGTGTTAGATCCATGACTGTTTTGACAGAGCAAGCTTTCAAGAAGACCTTTTCACTTTAGATTTAAGCTAGACTAGAGGTGTTTTTTTGTGAATATCTGATGAAAGGACATTGGTCCAGAAATGATGGTACAGGCAATGATACTAGAGCGTGTCATTTTTGCAAAAAGGAATTTGTAAAACAAAATAAATGAAAGACTGGCAGAATCAAAATACATTTTAAGCTTGTAAAGGAAATATGCTTGCAGTTTTGGAAAAGGGAAAATATGTGAAATTCAGCAAATACATTCTCATTATGCAATTACTAGTGATCTGTTCAGGAGCTAGTAAGGAGAATATCTGCTAGTGTTACACACAAACAAAAGAATGAGGACTTAAAGTGCACACGTACCATTTCACAGTCTGCTTGTTATGAAGTCACACAGTGAGACAGATATTATCCCTCTCCACGCTTTGGGTCTCCTTGGGGCTGTTTTAACTGTGTTTCTGTTCAGCATCCTTGCTGTTTCCAAGATATGTGATAATGACATGCAGAAAGACAAGAAAAGACGCAGCATGTGGCTCAGAAAACATTCACACATTTATTCTCTAATGAATCTACGTATGCTGAACACTACAAAAAGGCAGTGTTGGGAGAAACAAAGCAGGTTAACATTAAACGGAAACACAGATGCCAGAAACAGACTTAAAATGCTATATTTCTGTTTTATAGGGGATGTCTCACTTTTCAGCTGAAGAAATTGTAATTTAAGCTTGAGGAGTGAATGTTTCTGGGTGGGTTTTCACACTGTTGAGTAGTGATGCTTGGAAGCATCACAATCACATCCTGTCTTCAGGCAACACTTTTGCTGGAGCTTCAAGTGATGTGTTTCAGAGACAGTTGCTGCAAATAGGGGAGCAAATAGCCTTTCTGTGCCTGACAACCAAAGAAAGCATGTACAATAACTTAAGGAGCTCTGCACTGTAACCACCGAGGTATGTTCACTAAAGGGTTCAGATATATCCCCTTTGATTGCTGGCATACCTGACTGTGCTTACTCACTCTGGTCAGCGTTATAGTGAGTCACATGGGAGCACTACTAAATCAGTGTCCAAGAAAGCTGCTTAACTGTGCAGTGTGATTATCATCAGATAAGGTCTTTCTGCAGTTAACAATCAGCGAGGAAGAGAAAAAATCTTGTCAAGTCTTGTTTCAGGACTCTTCTTCATGTTTCAAAATGGAATCAGCATCATAATCCAAGAAGACACTCAGTGCAGTAAATTCTGAGCTACAGGCCATTGCCAATGACATGTTTGAGATGCCAAACATGTTGTGTAAAGTCAGGCAAGAAACAGACCTTTAAGGAAGAGGAAGTAGCAGTTATAAGTGCTCAACTGGCTTGTCTGGAAATTAAATATTTCCTGAAAAAAGGCTATATTACCAAAGCAGATAAGGGAAGGCATTAAGAAAGAATAATGATCATGTGGACAGATTGAATTGTAATACACTGTACATTATTGGACAGGGTAAAAGCATGACATGTGAAAATACTGTTTTGCTTCTAGTAAAGTTGTTTGAAAAGCTAGCTATTTAACCCTTCAGGCTGTGTGTTAATCTGGAAAGTGCTGAAAGATGGGACTGGAAACCTTGCAATTTAAACAATTTAAGCAATTGAAACAGAGCTTTGGAGTCACATAGGTCAAAGGTGTGGTGTGCTGAAAAGGTTGAACTTTCAGGGAAAATGTTAAAGTATGTGGAAGACTTTCCCCATGAGAGATGCAGGAGATGGCAAGCATTTGAGAGTGATCAGAAATCACCACTGGTTAGATCACAAATTAGGATGATGTACTAACCACCCCAAAGATGTTTGTTAGGTAAAAGTTAATCTTTGTAGGAGGGGGCAGCAGTACTTCATGGTCTCACTGGAGATACTACAAACATGTAAATCCAGAGACTGCCTGCCCCTTCTGGACAGAAGATGAATGGGCAGCTGTTTGTGGAGCTGAAGAGCCACTATGGGTATCCCTCCCTCCTTTCCTTCCTTCTGCTAGTGGCAGGGTTATTTGGGCCTTGACTATACTCATTACCTCCCCTAAAGACAGTAATGGGACTAGAGAGGCTAATTCAACAGATTGAGGGGGGGTTGACTTTGCCAGAGACAAGTCTCTGCTAGACACCTTAGAGGAAAGGAAAAGGTATGAGCTGACTTGGCTCACCTGGATGGTGATACCAGTCCTCATGACTGGATCAGAAGTGCTGAGGACCACAAAACCAGACAGACAGACAGACAGTCAGAATGAGTCAATTTGGGAGGTGACACTTGTCCTTGAGAAGCAACAGTGCCATGACCTTTCAGTTGAGAGCAGGGACTGGCAGCAATGTTCATGCAATCTAAGTGCTCTTCTACATTTTCTTTTTCTTGTGTCTTCCTGAGATGCTGCTGTTTTTAACTATCCGGTCCTTCACTGTGGACTGTGTTAGAGTAGCCCAGTTCTGGATGTTCCTTTGCAATGATCCAGTGTTTTCCTTTAGAATGCTTTACTTTGTGCACTACCAGCCCCCCCCCCCCCCACCCAGCAGTTCTCTCAGTTTCTTGAGATGTGATTCTTGAGATGTGATTCATCTGAAAGCAGACTCATCAGTTCGTTCTGGCTCCCCATTTTAGTTGAGCTCCGGAATCCACTGAAACACCTGAATAGTCTCAGATGCAGATTTACAAAAACTAGCATCCCATTGGAAGAAGAATGCACACTAATTTGCAAGATATGGAATAGTATACATATATGGTCTGTACCTGATATATTTACAACAATCAACAATAGGCTAAATACTGAATTCATAAATCTTCCCATTTTGTAGGGTAAATTCAGTACTGATGTCTGTCTGGGCCACTACAATTTATGTGGATAATAACCTTCCTCAAATGTGTCTGAAGGCTTGAAAGGTTGAAGTGTGGACACTGGGTTTCTAGGCACCATGTTTTAAATGTTTTTGCTGTTTACTTTGTTTAAAATGCTGCGCATTATTTATTGAATCAAAGCCATGTTCACTACTGTAAGATGCTGTTTCTCCCATGTGTCTCTTAGGGTGATTTAGGTGCTTCTTACTGTTATGTAGCACTATGATGAGCAAACATTTCCCCTGTGAGGAAATGGGCCTGATAATTCTTTTACACCACTAATGTTTCTTTACAAATTATTATTTGTTATGGAGGCATTAACATTGCCTTAGTTTTATGCTGGCTCATTTGTTTACATGCTCAGTGAATATCACATGTGCCTCTGTTTGATAACGTGGCCTTAGCCTGGCTATCACTTAGAGTACTTTGTGCTAACATGCTATTTTTAATGTGATTTTGTGTCTGTGTTTGTGTAGCCTATAAGTCACAGGCTTCTTGGTTACCTGAAATGTGCAATGACTGCCACCATGGACTGGGCAGTTGGTGGAAGTGTATCTGACCAGACATTGCCACTTTGGAGTACATCTTGATGTTGTACTTTGAAGCCCTGGAAAATGAGTAAAGCAGGCTGACAACTGCTGGAGGGGTTCTTCACTGGTACTATTTTAGTCTTTATTTTTTCCAATATTAATACAGCTTGCAGCTTGAAGTATGAAAGTCATTGTAAAATGTATGACCATTTGTATTGCACAACAGTATTTGTTACTGGGGGTGGTACACACAGGGTGTATATACTGTTGTGATGGGGCACAAAGTACATAGCTAGAGGTTTTTGATTTATAGCTGGGACTCATGAGATCATATACTGCTTGGAATGGCCTTATGACTGTTCTTAGGGTCTGATTATTTATGTCTAGTTTTAAAAGAAGGCTCTGTTTGCTATTCATGGGGCAGATACTTAACACATGCACCAAGTGCTAGTCATCTTAAGTTTAGGCCTAAGTAAATAAGGGGGCAATATCAAGAGGCAATGTATGTGTACCATGGTAGTAGGTGTCCTGAATTTCTGTTTGGCTGCTTTATATTCGCATTTGTCTGTGAGGGTAGAACCTAAGGTTTGTCATTTTGTGAGGGCTGAGGCCCATTAGGTTGGCCAGTTGTATAGGCTACAGGTGCTGTTAAGTAATATGTGCTCTCACTTTGTGGTTGATTAACAAGCCAGATGTCTGGTAGATGGAAGGTCAAGAGCTGTTTTGTGTGTGTGGGTTGGTGGTGTGTGTTGCTTTAGTCTACTGGATTATTTGGGAGGTGAGAAGGTAAGGGCTCAGTCTGGTATTTGTTACAAAGATCTAGTACAGGCTTGTATGTGTTTAAGAACTTTATGATTACGTACCAGAGTATGACTGGATGTGTGGTGATTCTTTAGAACTGCTCCTCCCTCCTGGGACTTCTTTAAACATTCAGTGACTATAGGTAGGGGTAAATTCAGTGATAACTGCTCAGCCCTCCTGGGACTTCTTTAAACATTCAGTGACTATAGGTAGGGGTAAATTCAGTGATAACTGCTCAGCCCTCCTGAGACTTTAAACATTCAGTGACTATAGGTAGAGGTAAATTCAGTGATAACTGCTCAGCCCTCCTGGGACTTCTTTAAACATTTGGTGACTATAGATAGGGGTAAATTCAGTGATAACTGCTCAGCCCTCCTGGGACTTCGTTAGACATTCGGTGACTATAGGTAGTGGTAAATTCAGTGATAACTGCTCAGCCCTCCTGGGACTTCTTTAAACATTCAGTGACTATAGGTAGGGGTAAATTCAGTGAGTGAGATCACTGAATGATACTTTGAGAAATGAGTTAAGGCTGGAAACTGAGTGAGTCCTTAAGATGTGTGTGTGTGTGTGTGTGTGTGTGTGTGTGTGTGTGTGTGTGTGTGTGTGTGTGTGTGTGTGTGTGTGTGTGTGTGTGTGTGTGTGTGTGTATTTTTACTATAGTAGGACTGCAGATTTGTAGATGTGTAGACTGAGACTGAACAGGGTTTATGGATGATGTTTCAGTGTGCCATGTGCGAGGTGGGGATATAGGACTACCTGATGATATATAATGGGTTGGGCTACTATTAAATGTATGCCAATGTTAAGTTTCAGAAGAAGGCACTTACTGTGAGAGTTTTGGGGTCTATTTGGACCCTCAGGGACCATTTATGTCTAGCTCACCTGTGGAAAGGGACTGGTTATGGAAGTGGGTGGATAGAAATCAATGGATTTGATAAATGAAGTTCAGTTCATTATGTGGAACTGAGGGAGGTTAACCATTTTACTAAAATGGTGGGAGTAATGGCAACACTGAGGAGAGCTGGTAGGAGGGTGTTATATTACAGGAAGTAATGCTGAAGAAGAGTGAACTGTGTAAACTAAGTCATAGAGGTTTAGTGGTTGCATGGATGGATTGTGAGGGGCGTGGATAAAATATTGGGTAGTAAAGTGGCACTTGCAAACAAGGTCACAGTGGAAACATGATAATGGTCAGTGATTAGTGACAAAGTATAAAGCTTTAGGGGGTAATGGCAGTGATAAGTAACTTTTATGGCTCTTATAAAGGTATGGGATTGCTCAGCATCCAGTTGTTTATCTGTAGTGAGGTTGATAGTGTGGACAGCAATAACAGAGGTGGTGGGACAGATTGCAATGCATAAATACATTAAGAATTAGATAGTCTGTTTGCTATAAGGCAGTTCCATAAGAACTCTTGGAAACAACTTTAGTCAGCAGTGAGGAACTGATGACAGTGGTTGTGTGAAGTCTAAGGATGGTGATCACAAAAATATTCATGTTTTCTAGAAATTGGACTCGGCAAGCGTAGTAGATTATACAAACAACCAAGTAAGGAATAAGGATGCTAAAATGACCAAACTATAAAAACAACAGGATTAAATCTTAAAATTCAACTGCAAGACTTCCAGCCTCATTTAGACACAGCTGTTGCTTATGCTAATGATTTACTAATTGATTTATTGATTGATTGATTGATTGATTGATTGTTGACTAAGGTAGAAAGCTGGTCCAGATGGACCATTTTCAAGCTCACTGCTGGAGAGTAGAAATAAAGTTACAGTAGAGGAGAGCAGCTGAAAACAGTAAACAGTAATAGTTATTGCAAAGGTAAAGATAATTACAACACAATTCAAGGAACATAAGATCAGACATTACTAACAATAGTCATAGTAGATGTGAAGCAGTTGTAACGAAATTCAAGAAATATAAGATCAAACACTACTACATATAAAGTCCAACGTGTTTGTTTGTTTGTGTCTTTCAGCTTTTCCCGGTTAGTGGTCGCCACAGCGGAACTCCGGTCCGCTAATGATTGGCAGTAGAGTTTTACATGCTGGCTTGCCAGACCTAATGCACAACCTTCAACGAAGGAATGCCCATTCACGCATGTCGACACACAGAAGACGCTCTAACTGAGAATCAAATGGGCAACATCTAACTGTGAGGTGACAACACTACCGCAGCACCATCACCGCAGTATGGGAGTGAGAAAGAATATAAGGGGGTAGGGAGGGTGTGGCTTGAGAGTGGTGATGGAAAGTTAGAGAGAGGAGGTGGAGATTGAATAGGTAGGGAGATAGTAAGGGAGAAGAAGGGGTAAAGGAGAATTAGGAAGTGAATGTTGATGTGATAATAGACTCTGAGTCAAACCAAACTAATGTATTGATAATGATGCAAGGGAATGTGGAGAGAGGCTGGTATTGCTATCAGGTGATACCCCGGGGTGTAAATCATTTACAAGATGCAAGTTTGAATAAGTGCTTTCTTTTCCAAGTTATATCTGAATTCTTTGTATGCGAGATTTCATCTCATAAACAGAATCATAAAGATCCAAAGTTCACACTACCTGGTAGCTAGCCTATAATAAATCAAAATCCACCCATATTAAAGACTCTATCAAAAAAATGGTCAAAAACCTGAAAATTACCATGAGAAAGATCAGAGTGGAAAATAAACTAAAATTATCATTCAGAATCAAGGATAATCACAAATTCTTCTTTAGCTTCATCAGACAATTAAGAAATAATACTTAGCAGTGCCCTTTTGTAATTCATAATGGTATGACCCACTCCAACCCTGAAGATATTGCTGATGGCACTTGCAGATAAATTTAGTGGCAACTTCACACCAGAAACAATAATTAAAGCTTCACAAGTTTCCTGCATCCATTCGATATGTCCTAACTGCATTCTCTAAACATACTACCTCTATAACCCCCAGAAATATACCTGGCTGCTTAATTAACAGCACCAAACATGCTCTCTGAACCACTCCTAGAACTGTTCAGGTTAAGCATAGCCACATGGTATGTTCCTCAGATCCCAGGAACCACAGACTCATCACCCTAAGAAGCATAAATTGCGAATCTATGGAAAGTGTTGCTGGTGAATTCATAAGTTGTAATATAAACATCATATTGCTCTAGACCCACAGCAATATGGTTTTGTGAAAGGGAGATAATGTTTACTTAATCTTAATTTAGTAACTTTCTTCAAGGAAGTTACGGAAACAAACAAACAAAATCATTGAAGCCTGAGTGTTAGCAGAGACATGAAACTAAAACCACACTGCTGGCACAATACAGACTTCGAACGTATAAACAGGGGATGCATTAGATGGGGGCACACAGGGGCATATGCCCACCCTCCCCATGAAACAGTGTGCCCCATGGCTGCCCCCATCCCTGGAATAGTAAACATTTTTTAAAAATGTTTTTTTTTTAATTCACTCTTCATCCCATTCAGCTATGTAAACACAGTCCCTGCTTAGCTGAGCAGAAAGTAAAACAGCAAGATTTCCTGCTCAGATGCCTTTCTTTAAGCTGAATAAGATGCTTGGTCTTTCCCACATGGTATATTAGGAAAACCAGTATAACCAGCTGATCACAAGCAAGCAAGGTCTTTCTGTTTTTTTTTTCTTTTTTTAATACCACGCTCTCTTTTTCAAAATTCAGCAAGCTGCCCTGGAGAAAGACTAGCCCAGAAAGCGTACACAGAGGAACAAAATATACACATAGAATTGTCAGCTTCTATAGGAGAACAAAGGGTGAAATGGAATGCTCTGAAATGCACCAGAGTTTTCCATGAATTGAAAGACTGATTAGATTGACGATAATTAAACAAACCAATTACTTACAAACTCAATAGCTAGACAGAGAGGTAGATAGAAGACATATAGCTAGACAGCCAGCTTGAGTTAGATGGGTAGCTAGACAGACAGACAGGCAAACATAGGCAGAGAATAGACGTGTGCTTCTGAAGAATGTAACAGAAATACCACATAAATACCACTAGCAAATCATTATAATTAATCAGTACAATTAAGACTTAAGTAAAGGTGGATTATGGTGCATTTTGCTACCTTTGATTGCTATTTTCTCTGGAATGTATCCAAGCTGGGAGCATTTTGTATGAAGTCTACATGTCCTTCCTGCATCTGACAGGGTTTTCACATGTATCTGCTTTCTCTGACATTCCAAAGATAGGCTGATAGGTTGAACTGTTCATCCTCTAACTTGCCAGTAGGTGTGTTTGTGTTTTGTGTATGTGTGTGTGTGTGTGTGTGTGTGTGTGTGTGTGTGTGTGTGTGTGTGTGTGTGTGTGAGTGAGAGAGAGAGAGAGAGAGAGAGAGAGAAAGTGAGTGTGTGAAGACCTTCAGCCTTAAAAGTTGTAAATGCCATCCATCAGTATTACCCAAGGAGATTTTTTGTATACCTTATCTGAGATGCAGAGCTGAGAAAGGCATTCATAATTCAGAAAATACATTTTTATGAAGCACTAGCAAATTAAGTGACTTGCTCTGAGTCTCCAAGTAGGCAAATGAAGGCAGAAAGAATAAACCTTCTCCCCGTAACTGCAAAAGGCAGCTCATTAAAAGCTTGGAGCTTTAATCTTCCACACTAACTGCCAAACCTTTATTAACTTCTTTTGATAAATGACAGGATTTTAAAGTCAGTCAGTATCAGTCATTAGAGCTTCATGGATCTCATTGTTGTTAAAAGTACAAGGTTTGAATCCTCCCACCTCCTTGTGACTGTGAGTAAGTTACCCAGACAGTACTCCTGGGTCACCCCTCAAAAGGGACTCTTTCTCCGGTGGGTTTATCTGTTTAACAAATAGATAACAAATAGTATTAAAATTTTGTCCCTTTGGGGTCTTTGTTCCTCCCTTATTATTTTTGGCTTCATACAGAATTCTTCAACAATGAAGCTGAGAATTATATTGGTTTATGCTTTGTAAAAGTTGTGGCTTTCTGTCAAAATTGTTGTTGCTTTCCCTGAATGATGACATATGTGTTCATTTCGGATTTTATGCCCTTCAGAAAATGCTTGCTAATAGAACTTTCTAAGAATTTATGAAAATATTTAAAATCTGTTCCTGATATTTGGGTCTTTGTATCTAATTCTTGAGCTAAGAGTTTGGGAGGACATGAGTAGTACAATGGGATACACTGTATGGTTTTTACGACAGTGAGTTGAAATAACACTTCTCTGTCATTATTTATGGATTTCTTCATTCATTTTATTGCAGGCAAACATATGAATGCAGCACAGTCAAACAAGGAGCTGTAATTGGTGGTCACAGCTGTGTGTATGTGTGTGAGTGTCTGTATGTGTGTTTTGTGTGTGTGTGTGTGTGTGTGTGTGTGTGTGTGTGTGTGTGTGTGTGTGTGTGTGTGTGTGTGTGTGTGCATGCATGTGATTCAAAGTATTAGCAATGTAGTGGGTAGAAAGAAGCAATAATAAGCGAGATAGGGAGAAAGATTAAAGGTGTTTGTCTCTGAGAATTTGTAACTAGACATACTAAGAGAATATGAAAATATTTTGCTTATTTTTGTGTGGCGGGGGGCTGGACTTTTACAACTTATTCTCAAGCCTCTGATATTTGAAGCACTATGTGTAAGACAAAACACAGTATAGTACAACTGCTGTATAACTTGTTTGCCTTCTAAAAAGCATAAAAGGAAAATGTCATGCTGTAACCAGGTGATTGGTTAGGCAAACAGAGAGAGACTGTAGATATAAAATAACTTGTTTTAAGTATAAAGTCCACATTTTAACTATTGTGTGAACTTCCTTCCTAGCTGTCACATTTTACCTTTCTGTTCTATGTTATGTGAGATCTTGTAGTATTTCACATTTTGAAGATGGAAGGTTGAGTATGGCTGAAGTTTCTTTAATGGTTTTGCTTGTTGGTGTTATAGCATAGGTATTCATGATGTTGCAAGCTTGCCCTTACCTGTATTGATTGATACTGCCTAGAGTTGATTGCGTTTTTTTTTTGGGGGGGGTATTGCTTGACTTAACCACCTGGAGCCTTGGACTTTTGCGTAAAACATACTACCCCAGCTTTTATATTATAACTGACAGACAATCCCCACCTAGAAAAAAAAGTCAAAGGAAAACATAACTTTGCAACTATGGCAGACTGAGGATCAGAAGAACTTTTTATAAGTACAAAATATTTTTTAACCATACTGTGAGCTCCCATACTAGTTGTTCATACATGTTCCATATTTTGCCCATTCGTTCCACCTTACAAGAGGTACTCTAGTGTTCCATATTTTGAAGATGGAAAGCTGATCATGGCTGCAATTGCTTTAATTATTTTGCTTGTTGGTGTTGTTGATGTTATGGTAATGCTAAACCACACTAAAATGTCTGAAAATGAAGAAACATCATTAAAACTACAAATTCTCAAATTCTTCTGCTCTGGCTTGTTCACAGGGATCTATGTCAAAATAACGAATTACCATAATGTTGCAAAATGGTGAGACTGAAACAATGAAAGTTTATATTCATGAACATCCATATCATCAGATCATCATAAATTTTCCCATGGTAAGTAAACAATCAGCCAACAAAACTTTAAAAAAAAAATAAATAAATAAAACAAAGCAAATAAAACCCACCCTTCACCCCACCCCACCCCCCCATGTGGAGGGCTGCACCCCCTACATCACCCCCAACTAAATATACCAACTCTGAGATCGCACTACATTGGAACAAAGGGCAAAGTTCACCACATTGGCCAACTGACTCCTTTTGTGGTAAAAATGTATGACATCCTGGATGTTTGTGAATGCAAACTTTCGTTGTTTCTGTCTCGTCATTTTGCAACTTGACATTTGGCTTTTCAAGAATTTAAAGTAGATCCGTTCACAGACATTTATAACATTCAGAAAATCTTAACTGCATCATTTCAAATTCTGCACCTCCAAAAAGTATTCAAATCCTAAAATCGGTTATTGTGACCAGCCTTTCCCTTTTGAATGCTTCCCATACCTTTCAACTGTCCCTGTTTTCACACAGTGTCCCTGGTCTTGCTTCAGATGTTTTCCCTACCCCCAGTAAATGTTTGATTTTCTGATAAATCAGTCATGATTGCAGTCAGTGGCATCAGTCATTAAAGTTTTATATTTATTATTATTCAAAATAAGCTTCTTGCACAGCTTCAGCAACTTATTTTCATTTTCACTTTTTTGGTTGATCTACTCTGATTTGTGTTCTCAGAGTAATTCTTATGTCTTAGCAGTAGTTGTAAATACTCAACAAAATAAACTAGCTAAACTGCATGTTTTAAGTATTCTAATTTTTAGTCCAAGTGCTGACAAACCTTCTTCCACATTCTTCCTAGGGTAATCTAGCAAAGCTTGACTTTCCACTGTGTGATACCTTAAACCTCTTGTATCAGAGGCAACATGTGGAAAGTCTAGCTTTGCTAGATTTTTCTTTTTGTGTTTTTTTAACCAGTTGGTTTTCCTGTGTGACCTTTTTACTCATTGTTTTAGTTTTACATTCTTCCTAGGGTGTCAACACTATCATTGTAATCCAGTAGCTGTTAACTGACCACTGTTACTTCTACTTAAAAAAAAAGACATTTAAATTGCTTTTGCTATTCACCAGTGTCTGCAGTGGGAAGATTTGTGTTTTATCTTGAATGTTGACAAAATGTGCTGTATTTGTTTAACGTATTTCCCTTACATTGCAGCACATAACAAAAGTCTGACCTTCTCTTCTTGAATTTGGGTTAACAATATTTTTCTTTCTACTGAGACACACGTCTACTCTCTTGTGTGTGACATTTTCCCACCTCTGTTGTTTTGCTAGCTAAACCCTTGACTCATTACATTGTAACATACCAACACTTCATCCAAACCATAATCCTTGAGCATCCCTAATCAGTAGGTTTTTTTTGTGCTGTGAGCACTGCCAGGATTTGTAAGTTTATGGCAGTCACTATTTTTTCCATAGGGAAATAGTCTTTCATTAACAGTGGATTATGGGTGAGTTCTGACCATGTACTTTATTGACATGGTACTTTTTCTTTCACATTACCTACGTTCCCCACCCAGTAGCTAAAGTGACCCTATTGTGCCCCAGCAAGAAAAGAAACTTGGAGACACTACTGTGCATAAACTCAATGATTTAATCTCTTTGTTATCATGAGACTTCAGCAGAATAACAGAAACACTAAAACACCAAGTATTTAAGCTTTGATCTATAGTCACATGATGCAGTTCTACCAATGAAATCAAGTTTGCTTCCTCTACATAAAACACGTATTTATTTATTACTCTTATTGCTTTTGTTGACTGAAGAAGGCTGACTGGGCTATAGTAGCTCCTTTTGAGTGGAAATCCAAGGAGAAAAGCTTCAGTTACAAAATAGGCATCTTTATACAACAGAAAAAAATGTAAAGCTTAAAGTTACAATATGGATGTACAATAGCTGAAAAGCAGCTATACCAGAGAACATTTTCAATTTACTTAACTGTGCATATAATGATCTTCTTTCTCATGCCAACAGTTATAAAGCATTTCTTACTGTAACAAAATCATTTAAACCTGGATAAATGGTGCAATTCTTTTTAACTGTCACTCCAGTTCATGTATTTTTTTTGTAAGGTGGTGTAATCTCTCCTACATTCTCAAGTACAAAAAATTAAATTGCCTAAAGCCAACTGCATTTTTCTATGTGTGTATAATGCATTATCTGTTTGTTTCTTCATTATTGTCTGACAGTATTCATATATTCTGCTTTGAAACTTTGACCACACACACACACACACACACACACACACACACACACACACACACACACACACACACACACACACACACACACCAGCAGCAGCAGCAGCCCTCCCCTCCCCTCCCTGCAGCCATTCCAGTATCCCATTAGTTGGCTATTTCTCCCCAGTTACCATAAACACTCTTCAAACCTGTCAGTGTACATACAATTTCTTCTTTACTTTCACAGTTTATTACAGATATTTAGATTTAATTTAAAACTTTTTTTTCAAATCCTATAGCGCAAACACTGATAGACATTTGTGAAACAAAACAATACAGTCTCAAAATGAAAACAGTCTTAGCATTAACAGTAAACTTTTCTGCCCTTGAAACTCTAAATGGCATTGAAACCCACGTTCAAAGAAAATACATCTCACTAGTGGTGGATAAAGTTTAGCTTTGGGCTGTTTTCAAATACAGGCACCTTCTACACATTTTTAGGACTATGCATACATGTGTTCTTTGATTCACCTTCCTGACTGTATTAAATTATATTCCTTGGATAATACAGCACCACTTGTTAGACAGTGTGTTTTATATTTGTAGTTTTGAACCTTTTCCACTAAGCATGAACCAATAATAACAAAACTGCCCATTTTTGAACATTTCAACCATAAAATCCATCAATACCATTCTATATACACAATCTATGCAGAAGTAAAACTCATCTGAATAATTCCACATTAAAGATATCTGTAACTAATGAAGAGGTTGCTGCTAGCAAACAACTTTATATTTCAGTGTTTCATCTACAAATTCAGTGCCTGCTGCCCTCGAAGAATAAATTGTCTATGTTACATTTAAAAAAATGGTAAGCTGATAATTTTGCAACAGGGAATGGATGGCAAACCAACAACAGGTTCATAGTTACTAGGCATCCATCTCATCCAAAGGAAAACACACTCAGAACTGCAGCACCCTCACTACTCACTTAAAGAGTAACATAGTATCCACAATCCATCTGCATGTTGCGGGAGTAGAATCCACTGCCTTCTGCTTTAAGAGCAAAAATGCTACCTTTTTGTATTACTAACACAGCTTTCAAATTCTATAGCACAATAGTGAAGACTATTTGTTAAACAAAGCTGCACATTGAAAACAGACTTGGCATGCACAGTAAACTTCTCTTCCCTTGAAGATCGCAATTCCTTGAAAATGCACTAAAACTCGACTCTTTTGAGTAGTTTGGTAGTTGGTGAAGAGAATTCAGGCTCTTATCTTCAGTAACCAAGGTACGGGGTTTGAGCTTAAGCAAATCAGCTAACCTGCCATCCCAACTAGGGCATTTCACACACACATTCACATACCTTACTGATGGATGGAATGTAGTTCATCAGTACAAGTACAAGGCACACCTTACAGATGAATGAAACATCATTTGTCCATGCGTGTGTTGTGTTTCCACATCCAGGGCATCTGTGTTTGCCAGACAGCAAGTGTGTATTTAAATTATGCATGCAGAACATGGAAAGTAACAGGTGTGTGTGTGTTGAAGCACACAGGTGCAGAGGATAGAAGCAACAGGTGTGTGCATCAATGCATGCAGGGATGCACAGATGCAGAGGGCATTCTTAAAGAAGAATGTCCTTAAAGAATTTTTGTATTTTTTTTCAGTAAAAAAGTAAATTTTGTGGCAGACACCCTGGCCAGTGGGCCCCCTCCCAGCCAGCAGGCCCTAGGCAACTGCTTAGGTTGCTTTATGCTGGATCTGGCTCTGATTATACTGACTGCTTGTGTGATATGATCAGCAGACAGTGGGATAAGGGAATTTCTCCTTTTCCCCACTTAGCAGTCTTGGTGTTGGCATATCTGGCATATATAAAAATAACGGGGGGTGTGGAGTTGAAGCATTGTTTTCAGTATTTTTAAATTTGTTTAAGGACTTTGTTGATTTTGTCAAACTTCTGTGGTTTCACAATTTTCTGTTATAGATAGGTTATCTATGGGAGCAAAGTGAATTGTATGGTTGGAGAGGTGATGAGGCAGATTTGATGAAGTGGTCATTTAGTTTTTGAGCAATGTTATCTGTTTCTCTTTCTATAGGGTTTGAGGTATTTCTTTTTCTTGGTATAAGGAGTTAGTTGATAGTGTGCCAATATAGTTTTTATTGTTTTTGCTGTATACTCAACAGCAACTGGAAGTAACTTTATTTTATTTATTTTTTTGCCCAAATGAGCTCTCTTATTAACTAGATCTTTTAAATGTCCATAGTTTTCCATGGTTTGAGAAGTTTTTGTAGCTTCCATTTGTAGCATTATCTGTGTCTATAATTCATTAGTTTCTTGGTGGTGGCTGTCATCTAGGGTACTGGGTTATCTTTGAATTGTTTTTCTCAGAAGAGAGACAAGTGAGTTAAGAATGTCCAAAAATGTTTTCCTGAAGTAGTTTAATTCTACATCTAGTGATAAGTATTTTACTGGACTCCAATTACATTGTTCTAGGATGTTATTGAAAGTAGTTTTATCAAAGCATTCTAAGAGGGAACCCAGTTGTAGGTAGTGTTTCCAGAATATGTATATTTAAAATATGAGCTCAAAATGTTAATTAGAATACAAAACACTTTATCTTTTATCAGATTTCTAGTGGAGGCGTGGTGTTTACAGTTTCACAGTTTCTGTAGTAAACATTTTTATTTCCAGAGTGTCTTCTTTTACCCCATACTTTGAAGATACTCCTTGCTTTTTATAAAAGATGTATGGAAGCAGAGCCATTGCAAGGGGAGTATGCAAGTAGGTAGGATGTGTGATCAGCATCTTTGAGGAGGTATCAGTAGCTGACTTGGAAGTGCAAACAATCTTATAATGCATTTAAGAAGCCAATATCTAAAATGCCATTTGGTATATAAAGATAGTAAAGAGTTAATGGAGCATTCTTTCAGAAAGAATACCAAAGAAATAACTGTTACATACATTAAGTAAAATAATTCATAGAGTTTACAAGACAGTCACTTCGTGGACCCTAATTACCTTGCTTATACCTATCATCATTGGACACCTACTGCTCCCAGAAGGGCAAACCATGTTGGGCCTGGGATGAATTTATGGCCACTCATACAACCATCAAGGTTTTCCTTAAAGGAAGAGTAGGTGTCACTCTGTTCAATATGTAATGGAGGATTATTCCAACATGTGGAAGCAATGAGTGGTAAACCAGAGGGTCTTATTTATTAGCTGATGAAGATTCATGTCATTAGTCTGAATCTTTATGGTGAGGGGGCATTTATTTTGTGGATGTGTACAAGGTCAAGGAAGGTTGGATCCTTAACAGTCTGAAATGCCAGACATAAATCAGCATGCAGGCTGTCTTGATAGCTGAGGGCCTTTAGTTCAGTGATCTTTGTAGCTAGGTTCCTCTGGGGTCTTTAGTGCTGTGTGATGCTGCAGTTCTTTGTATTTAGTTGATGTCTGTTTCTAATCCATTATTGATCTGTGTGGTCTAACCCTTGCTGTAGTAATATTATATCAGAGACTGAATGACAACACCCAGCTTCCAATCATCATCAGATCTATTTAGCCATATCTTTGGGTTCATGCTTTGTAGATCAAAGAAGTAAATACTGAACAGAAAGGGGCTCATTACGGAGCCCTGAAAAATGTCAGTAATCACCATTTTGCTTTCTGAGGTGATGCCTTACAGAAACAGATGCTTGGTGCCAGAGCCACGGGCTCAAGCTCAATGCCAAGAAATGTATAGTTATCCCCTTTGGGAAAAAACATGTACCTGTGAATTACTACATAGGTGGCATTACACTAAACACCGAAAGTGTGATAAGAGACTTAAGGAGACAGGTGGACAGTGGTCTCACCTTCAATAACCACATCGCCACAACAGTCAGGAAATCCTTCTATGTGGCACACCTCATCACTAAGGGCTTTTCTTCAAGAAATAAAGAGGTCATTGTCCCACTGTACTCATCCCTCATTAGACCCATTATAGAATACAACGCCCCATTTGGTATGTACCTCTCAAGACACCTGCAACAACTGGAAAAGGCCGCAGAAATACCTCACTAAAATAATCACAGGCCTAAAGCAGATGCCCTATGCTGACCGCCTTAAAAAACTCCAGCTATACTCTGTCGCATATCATCTACTCAGAGGTGATCTCTGCTTAACATACAAGGCCATATCAAACCCAGAGCTGTTGGACATGCTACACTAAAAGAAATCCCAATCCCTCAGAGCCACATGCTCCAGGGATCTAAACCTTGTCATCACAATAAACAAAACATGCTGGAGGGATAGGTTCCTGACCCAGAGACTCCCCAGACTCTGGAATAGACTGCCCATACATGTCAAGCAGAGCACCTCTTTGGCCCTCTTCAAAAGGAACCTTGACGATTGGATGGGAGAAAGGAAATTCACCCCGGGGATCACCTCAGTCGCCCTGCTAGACAGGGGTCTAGGGAAGTAAATAGTGTGGGAAGAAATAGCCAGGGAATTGTTATGGCTAGGCTTGTATAGGCCCTAGGGCCGATAGCCTACTACCACCCTATGAACCTATGAACCTTCTACTTTAACAACACGGGTTCTATCTCTCAGCCATTGTGTTATCCATCTTACAATGTAAGGGTTTACATTTAGGCTTATTTACAATTCCAGCATGGGGAATAGTGTCAAAGGCCACGGCCAGATGGAGATACACTGTATGAATTGCATGACCACACCCTACAGCTTCAATGACTTTCTCAAAAACGTTTACTAAACTAAAAAACTTGACCTCCATCTCCCTTTGAAAAATATGGTATTATTATTATTATTATTACAGATCTGAAGTAATAACAATTTTATACAAGGTCTTATAAATTCAGATCTAATACATTCCACAGCTTTATAAATTAAGCTTGTAATTCTGAGGGTTCTATATTTCCCAGGGTATGAGGTATACCCCCTTTTATGGAATGGTATAACAAGAGTTGATTTCCATACCTCAGGAATATGCCCTATGGGTATGCTTTAGATGAACAGTTTTAGCAAGGGTTCAGAGAAGATGTGTTTGGTGCTGTTAATTCAGCAGCTACACATATCATTATGGTCCATAGAGGTGATATATCTACAATTACAGAGTGAAGTTAAGACATGTTCTATAATAACCCTGATGGGAGAAAGGTACTCGGCAATTTGTTGGACTTCAATGACTGTTTCTTTTGTGAAGCTGGCACTAAATTTATCTGATGACCTATGGGACAGTGAGATGCAACAAGTGTACATTCTGCCAGTACATTGAAACCAACAGATTATTTGTACACCCCATAACACGGAAAACATATAAATTTAGTGCCATGGGGGACTGTCAAACTAAGGATGTGATATATTTAGCCCACTGTGTATGCTGTGACACATTCTATGTTGGAAAAACCAAGACACCTCAGAGAACAGATACGGGATCACTTCTACTGTTTTAGGAGAGGGCAGGAACATAGTGCAATA
Organism: Protopterus annectens; assembly: GCF_019279795.1. Lineage (NCBI taxonomy): Eukaryota > Metazoa > Chordata > Ceratodontiformes > Protopteridae > Protopterus > Protopterus annectens. The sequence goes on along the minus strand of NC_056725.1, from coordinate 504,971,385 downwards.
GCCAAGCATATGTTGCAGCAGGGGGAGAACCGTTATTTTAATTTCTCCATTATAGACAATTTAGTAGAAAATATGAGAGGTGGGGATTTAAGTAATAGAACTGAACAGAAAGAACTTAGATGGATTTTGACACTGGCTGCACATAAATCACCGGGGATGAAGGATTATATATCCCTTAAACCTGTTCTGAAGAACAGGAAACTTAGGAAGAAAGTAGTATGAAGCAACCTGCTGTGCTCTGGAACTAGGGTTACATTTCAGATAGGATATGCAAGCATGCTTTACAGTGCTTTTAGGCTTTTTACACACATTTTTATATATTTTTATATGTATTTCTACATGTATTTTTATATGCATTTTCTACATATATGTTTTTATCTGATTTAAAAGAGTGTGTATCTCTTTGAATCTGGAAAGCACTGGAGTCTTGTATTCTCCATGTGGATTGGTGGGTCTTGTGTGATGTGTATTATAAAAGGGGATTGTTTTTAAGCATGTTTGTTTTGGTCTGAGGAAGCAACTAGGAGAGGTTGTGAAAGCGCTTACCTATGCAATAAAGGTTTCTGTGGAACTTTATTTGGATTCTTACTTGGATTTTCATTGGATTTTGGCCTCTCCTTGGTTTTAGTGTTTGGAACATTTTTTCTTTTACATTGGACTTTTGTGTTTGTTCCATCACTCAGCAAAGAGGGCTTTTCCTTTTTCATTATTATCTGTAGGTAAATTAGCAACACCATTAAGACCAGAGTAGATAATACCATTATGGATTAATTCAGAGTATTGTTGAGCATTATTTGTTAAGTGTCTGGTTTAATTAAAAAGGATTTATGATTATCCCTGGCTTCAGATGCTAATTTTAATTTGTATTCTACTTTTGTTTTCCTTATTGCAAGTTTCAGTTTTTTCCTGCTGTTTGTTAAGAGAGTCTTTCATGTGAGTAGATTTTGATTTATTATATGCCTTAATTATTTTTTTCTTTTATTGTGGACCTTACTTATTCTGGAATTTTGCAAAGCCAGTTAATATTTACATTCCCCAACATGTGTGGTTTTGATTGGGGCTACTTAATTTACTCTGTCTGTTAGATGGGAGTAAAATTTATTGGAATAACTGATATCTGAGGATATATGGAGGATGGAAATCATGCAGCTGAATTTTGAGAGCTCATCATTTAGTTTTAATAGAGTTGTCTTTTTAAAGTCCTTGAATTCAAAGGTGTTCACTGTGGTGAGTTTAGATAGCCTAAAATAAGAGATATTACTGCTTTGGGATCAGATCTGACTGGAGATAATGATACAGCAGGAGTAGCACAAGGAGGTGTGATGGTAGTAAAGATGAAGTCTAGAAGATTCTGTCACCAATGTGTTGGCTTACTAGTTGTACAAGGCACTTCATATTTAGTAAGTCAAAGGATCTGTGAGTATATGACCATAACACTCAAGTGTACCTCATTATGAGGAAATTACCTCATTTGGGGTCTTAAAAAGTTCATGTTCCTCGAAGTTCCACATTGAAAGGGTCTGTAATACATTCAGTGTTAGGAATTTTTTAAGTGAAATCCATGGTAAATAGAAATAAATCATAGTAATTCATTAAAAGATCTTCTTTATAAGTAAAACCAGCATATTTTAACCATCCTATGATCTTCCTAGCTGAAGTTGTTAGTAAGCCATTAGTACGTGTTCCACATTTTGCCCATTTGTTCCACATTATGAGGGCTAGTGTTCCTCATTTTGGAGATGGAAGGTTGAGAGCTGTGAGTATATCTAGCCTTTTGTGGTATAGGTGCCGCAGCTAATCAATGGATAGTTGAAATCACACAACAGAAAGGCATTTTTATTATGGATAGTTTGGTGAGCACATTTAGAAACCTAGTTGTCTAGGGGCATGGAAGGTGACCTATAACAGGCCATGAGCCTGATAATGTGGCTTGTTTAGGGTAATTTAAAGTTCAGTAAGTTCTGTTTGTGAGTTGTGTGCAATTTGTCTAGAGATAATCAGGTCTCCAGTGTTACTGATAATCCTCTTCAGAAAGAGAGTGGTCCCAATTCCAAAATACATACTGTCGGTGTAAGTGACCACTTACACTGAGAGCAGGCTGACAACAGGTGTTTTGGAATCTTGTCCCCTCTGCAAGCTTGATTATAGGTAGACCTTACACTGAAGTAAGTCACTTACACTGAGAGCAGGATTTTTAGATCTTGCCCTGTAACAACATTATATCCAGGCGTAAGCAATGACTGCAGTATGTGAACATAGCAAAAATGGAGTATACACACATTTATATGTATGTTTAAATATGCATATATACATGTATGAAATAGTTAATATAATAACAAGAGGGACCAGAGCAAGCATCTTCATTAAGCCCAAACAGTAGCAAAATGGTTCCCAAATGTAAGCTATAAACTAACATGATGGAAAAGAAATTGAAAGCCACTAAAATGAATGTGAAAATGTTTGCTACCCTGAAGTTAAAAGAATAAGTAAAACAACTGGAAGGTAATATAATGTTATGCAATATGTGCTGCGTGTCCTATGAAATGCCATAAAATAGTAAATGGTTCAACAGTTAAAATAACTTTTTTATGCTAAATATTCACCTGCATAAAAAATTAAATGGTTGAATAGTTAACGCAACATTTTTTATGCTAAACATTCAACTGAATGAGAAATGTATAGTGTTCACCTGTGAATATACAATCATATGACTATGCAGTCTTTTTTAATTTATTCCTGTTTGCTATATTATTTTAAATTTGCTGAGAGAAACAAATCTGCAACTTTTAAGTCCCAGGCAGTTTTTAGACACAAATACCATACTTGTGTGTTTTGGGGTACAGGGAATGTGCACAATGTCAGATATTCAGGATTTTGCTGAAGATAAAATTATTTTATAGTTTTGGCATTATGAAACACATATTTCCGTAGTCCAGGTTTATGAATGGATACGTAGAATGACTTATGACTATGTTGTAGGCCAGAAAAGAAGAAAGAGGACATGCCAATCACAGAGAAAATGACAGAGGGGTACGGGACTATGTATGTAAAAGACAGAAAGGCCAACAGAAACAAGATGTAAACTACACACTGAAATAAAAGGAATCATGATTCCATGTCTTGAATCAACAAGTCACATGCAGTAAGCTTATTTCTGTCTTTTGGTCTTTTGCTGTCATATGTAAAACATGGAAGGGCTAAGCATTTAACACACAAGTATTAGGCTGCATGTAAACATGTAGGATTTTATACAAAAGTGATGGTTGTATAATATAGAAATGTGGGATACAGCTTATAACTAATATGGATTACATATATATAGTTTTGCATGTGTGCGTGAGTCTGTGTGTGTGTGTGTGTGTGTGTGTGTGTGTGTGTGTGTGTGTGTGTGTGTGTGTGTGTGTGTGTGTGTGTGTGTGTGTGTGTGTGTGTGTGTGTGCACGCGAGTGTGTGTGTGTGTGTGTGTGTGTGTGTGTGTGTGTGTGTGTGTGTGTGTGTGTGTGCGTGTGTGTGTGTAAAACAGACTTTTCTTGGGATGTGGCACGTTATTCTATGAGTAGAAGACAGGAGTAAGAAATATACAATGATTGTGCTGTGCTAGGAACATATAACACCGAGTAAGGGTGGAGAGGAACACATAAGTTACAGGAAAACAGACATTCCAGTAAAAATTGTAGATATGGTCCTCGTATCTACGAAGCACAGATTTTGGTTTTCACTGAGAGAACAAACCATAATATTACATCAGAAGATTAATAATGAACAGATGGGCACACAACTAACTTGGGTTTCCTGAAGGAATAACATTTCTTAGCTTAACCGTTGTGTGTGCGGGTGGGGGTGTTAGATGTGTGTAATCATCAGATAAGTTTCAATTTTCACATGCGGAAGGAGGTGCGGTCATTTTTGTTATACGATGTGCTCAGATTTCTATTCTGATTGTATTATTGTTATGAATATGGTAACTGTTGATGATGGGAACTTATGGTCCAGAGCTCAAAGAAGTTATAGTTAATGAACATAATGTTAAAGCAAACTCTCACTAGTGCTACCAAAATAAAGAATAGTGGTCTGACTCTAATAATATAGAGTCTATTAATTCTATTAGTTCTTAAACATATGAGGCAAAATTGCCCCTCCCCCTCTTTCTCTCTCTCACTGTCACACACAAATACATAAACACACACACACACACACACACACACACACACACACTCTCTCTCTCTCTCTCTCTCTCTCACTTTCTCTCATCTTTATTCTAAAAGAGCAGTGAAAATGAAAAGACATTTATTTCTACTTGTTTACCAAAAAATTTTCAACTGAGTAGAGTGCATTTTCTTTCTGCTTGTCATATCCACTGCCCTACATAAACCTTATAAGATGTTACTCGTGTGACTCTGTGTGTGTGTGTGTGTGTGTGTGTGTGTGTGTGTGTGTGTGTGTGTGTGTGTGTGTGTGTGTGTGTGAGAGAGAGACAGAAATATACTTTTGGAGTGTTATCAAACTATACCCCCAAATTGCTGTATCCACAATAAAGTTAGTTTATTCTTAGTCTATTTATTCTTATATGAGTTCCATTAGTCTAAAAAGCTGCTTCTGTAAACCTAACCTTCATCACTATATATATATATATATATATATGTATATATATATATATATATATATATATATATATATATATATCTCAGAAATAATTCTTATTGCAAGCAGGGCATCTAGGAATGAGTGCATATTAAATCATGTTCACCCAAGGCAAAAAAAAAATATTAACTTAGATGAATTGGGGAATATCCACTTATGTTTTCATAGCATAACACAGAACTATTCAGGATGGCATACCTTACATCTCTGAAAGACAGTACCCCCTCCTTGCATGATAAAAAGGGATGCTATTGTTTCTGCCAAAGTGAAACTGACTCCAATTGATTTGTTTTTACACTCTGAAACAATCTCCCCATGTGTTACTTAAAGCTGTATAGCCTTAATAATTTGAATATTAGTTCTTACTGGGATGCATGCAGTTTGTCAAAAAAAACACATATTTTCTTTGCAAGTGGATTTAACATCAGTAAATTTGATAAGCAAAATGGAATATGCTGGAATCAGTATTTAAGTGGACATGTAGAAGGAAAGAAACTGAAAGAAGAATGAGAAAAAAAAGGAACTAAACTTTCATTACCTGATAAATAAGGCACATTGGCGTGACAGATTCATATTTCAATGTATCCCTTACCTGTGGAATAGACTTCCACTACATGTTAAGCAGGGAAGCACTCGTGTGTACACACAAGCATGCATACACAGCCATGCATACTTACAAAGATGTGTGTGCAGGGACACACACGCACACACACATACACAGGGTACAGGGTGTTTTGACCCTGCATTAACACACTCATATCTAGATCTGTAGCACTTTGAATATAGTTTGATACTACTGTTACACCCTAGTTAACAAGGTTGTATAATAGTTTATAACATTCATCAAGAATAGTGAAAACATATGACAATCATATACAAATACCCAGAAAATAACCCATTAACAAAACAAAGTATTATTCACATTACTATCTGTAACCTGATAGAAACATAGAGAACTCACATTAGCAAAGTAAAAAAACGGAACACTTTCTGGAGAATAAAACCAACTTTAATAACAATTAAATGCATAAAATTGAATAAAACTTCAGATATGCCGAGTAAATCTTCAAATATGCTAGTTAACTATGTTAACTTCCTATGTAAAATTCATGATAGATTTCATTGTTAACATAATAAAAACAGTTGTTAATTAAATTAATTACATTTGGATATTAAATAATATGTTAAATAAATTAACATTTACATATTAAAATGTTAAATAATATATTAAATTGCTATCTAAAATTTCTAATTAAAATATTAAGTATTAAAATGCTTTTATTAAATTTAACTGGGGTGAAACAGTCTGGGGTCAAACTGTCCAATAAATATTCTCATAGACAATAAATGTGAATTTTAATATGAAAATGTATCTAATTGCATTAGAATCAAACTGTGCTTCTTCCCATACACACAAAGACAGACACACACACACAGACACACATACACACACACACACACACACACACACACACACACACACACACACACACACACACACACACACACACACGTGCACATGCACAAGTGTGCACACAAACTAAAGCTTATGATAGGTGACAAAGTTAGATGATTGACTCTGTGGTCATGTTTGAAAGTGGCCCCAGAAAAGTGTAGCTAGGCATCCTGAGCTTACTTGTTTAAAGAAGGAATGAAAAAAACATGCAAGCTGTTATGTAACACACTTGTTAATGGCTATTTTTTCATGAAATAGTAACCCCTGCTGGCAGAACAACTATTTCCTGAACTTTAAATAAATAATTACCTTAGTGGAGTCTTGCACCATACTTATAGGCATAAAAAGAAGCTGTCTGCCTAGAACCACTAGAATCATATTCACCTACTTGCTGTCAAGCATAAACCCCTTCAGAGAAGGTCTGCTATTTTTTTAATAATAATGAAATCATGACAAGGAACCCTAGTTTTGTCATTGGCAAGTTGATAGATGCTCAGAACATTATCACCGAAAGATTTCCAGCATCCTGCCATGATGCTTAGACTAGGAGAAAATAGAGAAAGGAATGTTGTGATTTTTTCACTTTATTCATGGTTTCTGAGTTTGTGTAATTTAGGAGTTGGTATATTTCTCTGTCTCTCTATCTATCTGTATATGAAAACCAAAGAGGAAAAAGGTCACCTAGACAAACCATTCAGTAAAGAGTGCAAGAAAAACCCAGCCAACCTAGAATTTTCACTGAGTGATACCATAAACCTGCTGTCATGGAGGCCCATTGGATATCTGCAAATGACCCCTGAAGGACACCAAATGTTTCAGCTACATGACTTCTGAATGTCCATGACTTCATTTACTTTTTAAGTCTTTATGGTTACATTCAGGCCAGTAAAACCAAAACCTACTAGCTGTGGATAAGCATGTTTCGTGACCTCATCAGCATGGCAATAAGTGGATTGTTTGGCTTTACTTTTGAAACACACAGCTTTTAATCCCAGCTGATGACTATAAATATTAAGGTGCTTGCATGTGTATAAATATATATAGATACACACACACACACACACACACACACACACACACACACACACACACACACACGCACACATGCACACACGCACACGCGCACACACACACACACACGTTTGTGTACGTGTGTTTTTTTGCTCAAGAATTCTGAACAAAGCCAAAATAACGGATGATCAAAGGCTGAAAATCTGTAACTTTTTTAAAAATACTAACTGAATAACAGATTTTACAACAATGGGCATTTTCAGAAAAATAAGAAGTATGGAACTCTAACATTTGACTTTAATGACTGACTGCAATCCTCATTGATTCACCAAAAAATTTAATATTTTATCAGGGACGGGGGGGGGGGGGGGTATGAGGCAAAATCAGAGGCATTCTACAAAAATCAGAGACAGCTAAGAGATATAAGTTTAGGAGTATGGGGATTACCCCCACATTAGAGGGGTGCAGGGAGAGCTTGCTCCCCTTGAAAAAATGTTTTTGTGTTTCACCAAATTGGGAGTGTCAGTGCTAATATTCCAGGGTTTTACATGTTTTGGGTACAAATAATCATGTGTCAATTAAACTAGACACAATAATTCATCATCGTGAAAAGGCTCCCTTGCAGTTTCTAAAGTAAGGCACAGACATTGGGTTTATAGATGAGAAGATGCAAAAGCAATACCATGACTAGGAAAAAAAGTGATAACCCACCAATAAGTGGATACTAGCTAAAAACAGAAACAATATGCATTTAATGACATATTATACAATGCAGGTACCAAACTCCTGTTGCTTTATAAATAACTCTCATATCTGTATGAGCAAGCTTCTCTATCTCACCTAACACGCTTGTTACAGAAACCTTCACCTGCTTACTGTCTAACCACCTTTTTATGTATGAAGCCCACATCCTTATTCACCTGAATGCATGCAAGAGGCCTAGAAATGCAGGAACACGGACAGAGCATGCTGTCTGCACTGCAGTTTTATAAGTCAGTACTATTTCATACAGTTAGGGTTGCCACCTTTTCAAATGCCCAAAGTGGGACATTTTTGGTACAAACATCAGATTTAAAGGACAGAACAGCTTATTCTCATAGCATTTTAGTTGCTTATTCTGTTTCTTATAACATTTAGGTGTTTCAGATACAGAATAATTGTTTTAAAAATATAGGAAATAATTCTGTCCTAAAATCTCAGGACATTTGACATTTTTCAATTTTTTTGCAGGACACAACTGCCCAAAGAGGGACTGTCCCTTGCAAAGTGGGACAGGTGGTAACCCTACATACAGTAGAATGTAAAAAGCAAGTAAACAGCCTCCAATGTCATTTTACATGGACTCCAGCGCAAGCACTGGGGACATTCTATATCAGAGTCAATTTTAGTTTCATTTTCTCAATCCACATGTAGCGGCAAAATCTGTGTCCAGTGGCAGCTGCCACATCTATCAGCTCTATTCCTTGAGTAAAAAGCATTGGCCACTTGTTTAAGCCCTTCTTATCCCAACAGTAAAACAATTTACACCAAGTTTTTCAGTGTGATAGTGGTGGTGGTGGTGGGGGGGGGGGGGGGTTATGACAGGTAATCACTTCACCACTAGGAGCATTATATGTTTCTAGCTCTATAGAAAGGCAGCACTGAATAAGTATGATTCTGTTTACATTTTCAGTGATCATTTAAAAAATAAATTACAGTAGGCAGCATAGATCTTAGTAAAAATCAAAATGAATGTGTAAGATAATGTTTCGCTGCAATAGTGATACTGAATCCAATACAGAATAACATTTCATAAAACAAAGATTGCAAGCAATTCAATCTTTGGATGGCATGTATATTGATTGCACAGAGAATGGAAAGCAAATAAAAGAAAGTGTTGTATTACTACAGAAAGCAAGACAGACATTGTTTACGTGCAACCAAAAGCTATGCAGAAGAGCATTTACCCAAATATGCAACACCGATATACTACACTTATGCATTTCTCAATTTACTTGTTGAAAGGGAAAACAGCATTGTTCTGCATATGTGGTCATACATTAATCTCCATGCTGTTTGTGACTGCAGCCAGCCAGCAGTCTTACCCAAGAGAAAATGCCGATGTGTGGTGTGCCGCTACCTCACAGTAAACTAATGAGACTTAAAGATCTGTTGTGTAGCAACCCAAATAACAGAGAGAATGTTGATTTTGTGTACTGTTTAATCACAGTAGCTACAGAGAGTGTGGAACGCTGTGAGGTCTGCAAAGGCTTAATTACTACTTCTGGTTCATTGTACTGAGCTGTTTACATTCCCTATGCCATTTCTGGCTTGTTTTAACTTTTATTAATGAGCTTCTCTTCTGATTTCATTCTTCTTTTTCAGCATCACTGAAGTAGAACGTAATGATACACATTCTGTATGTCGACAATGCAAAAGCATTCTACCTAATTTAAGAGCACCGGACATACAGCAAGATAACTTTGTTTATAGTGGCCAAAGCTAAGAAGGATGACATGGCATTCAGATTTACAACAACACAAAATTCTGCCACCCTTTTAAGAATAAGTTTCTGTGGGATTCAGAATAGGATACAGTTAGCTCTATGGCCTGTTTATGACAGACTGTCTCTTATTTCCTATTTCATTTTTGAGTGCGATACTGAAGCTAATTGAAGGTCCATAGAGGATGCCTAAGCAATGTTTGGAAGAATTTCAATGTATACTCACATTTCCAAACCTAGCGTATCATGAAAGTGAGATAATATACTACAAATGCATAATATGAAGAGAATAGTCTTTTCTAAACCTCCTGCAGTTAGTTTGAAACCTTGTTCAGAGACAAGTAAAGGCAGAGTCTATGTATCATGGAAGTCAGAACAAGCTAAATCGTTTGTAAATGGTTTGGTCTTGCAGAACATTTGAATCCTAGCTGCAGGTAAAGAAAATATGGAATGTGTTTTATTCTCCCTGATGACAGGACAAGTGAGTAGGTAAGCCATAAAGGGAGTGGTATCAGAACAGGATCAACTTTAAACCTTCTCTAAAATGTACAACAATGGTCAAACCCTAAACATTCAAGGAAGCAGAACAGAAAATGCTGAATCTGATTCCTAAGACGTGTGTGACCGGAAATCGTCTTGTGTGTTTAGTCCACTTTATTCCCAATTATAGCATACCTGGTGATGTTGCATACTGTTTGCACTAGAGTTCAGTCACTAGGATTGGTTGAGAGTGGGCAGAAATTGGTTGATTAGACCATGTGTAGTTTCAGACTCATTACCCATTTCAGAACATACATTAAGTTACATATGTACTCGGTTTTACTTAGCTAAGAGCTAGAATATAAGGAATTTGTTAGCTGAATAGCCATAAAGCTATACTTTCAACTGTCAATAACAGCCTAGCAGCCCTAGTCTGAGAAAGAGATTTGCTCAGAATCCAACAGTATATAAGTGAAGACTATAGGAAAAGTAACCTATCTGCCAAGGAAATTATTTTGTTAACCATTAAGCTCTACTCTCACTTACTACCATAATGCAGATGACCACAGTGTGTTTGGTTATGCCAACCTAAAAAATGTAAATGTGATTGGCAATTAATGTAAAAGTACCCTCATCTGTCTAGAACCTGTGTATCTGAGTATGCAGACCATTACCAACCCCACTAGGTAATACTGCTGGGAGGGGTTATCCTCCGGTACACAGCAGTATGATCTATGCCAGTCCATCAATCAGCTTGAAAGCCTACCTGTTAAGGAGGTTGAAAATTTGTCAGTATTAAACTCTACTGAAAATATATTGATTTTTGTCTCAGGTAATGCACTACTTGTAGGATCATAGGATATAAAAGATAATTGGACCAAAAAACATGTGCGCCTTGCCAATAACCCCCTTCAGGCTCAGCCAATTGATTTAATGAGGGCTAGATCTATAAATCATTGTGAAAATTTAAGGTATCAGTTGTTCAAGTTAAGTATGATTGCGTTGCAGGTGGAGACACTGAGTAATTACCCTGTTCCTCTATTTTGTTTTATTTATTTTATGCTGTAGGTTTAGATCCCTGGTTCTAGCACTGACTGCATTATTTGACTTAATAAAAATGAGTTCAGTGACAGCACATCCAAAGGGCACACTAAGTAATGCAAAGATCTCCCCTCCGTAATCTAAAAGACCCAGTCTTTCAATCACTAAGATTCTTGAGATCTTAAAATTTATTTTTCCCCTGAAACCATCAGGGAACAAATCATAAAATAAATCCACTACTGGCCACAGAAAAAAAAATGTTATTTAAGAAACACTCTAGCGCTTCAGCAAACAGCCTTCCAGGAGTAATACAAAACCATAAAAACCTGAACACCTTTTATATATACACTCCAGTCATCAACAATTATTCAATTAATCAATAAACATTTCCAGTTAACTTCAGAGTTCAAGCCTAAAGGCAGCAATGTATTAAATTTTAAAATATAAACAGATTCTTTGAATAGTAATTTATCCTTTAAAATGTTAATTTCTCCTAAATGTACAAAAACTTGTTCAAGAATAGATCCCTGTAATAAAGAATAATCACTCTTATGCTTTTCTTTAAAATGCATAGCAATATTACTTTCAATTTTAATGTCCCTAACGTGCTCTTGCAATCGAGTTTTAAACTCTGTCTTGCTTTCCCTTACATAATATAAATTACAAGGACAACAGATTTAACAAATCATAAAATCCCTTTCAAAGGCTAGCAGTAATAATTCCATGGGACCAAACAACATACCAGGGTGCAATCTCATCAGTGCCAAGTATGTTCTATTTGAGCTTCTACTTAAATTTTTTAACTTCAGCCTAGCCACTGGGTTTTTGCCTAATGCCTGAAAAACAACCACTGTGATTCCATTTCACAAGGGTGATGCATCCACAATTCCAGACAATTATGCACCCATCAGCCTCACCAGCATTGTATGCAAAGTCATAGAATGTATCACAGCAGAACTCATTTATGCAGACGTAGGCAATTTAATTGATCCAATTCCAAATCAGTTCCATTTGGTGAGGGACTAATCCTGTCTCCTGAACCTATTAAACTTCTTTGAAAAGGTTACATGGGCTGTGGTCACTCAGTGCATTCATCTTATCTTGAACTGGCCTAGGTGTCTGACCAGTCCATGACTGCACTGTTAAAAAACTAAACAAACAATGTAAAGCTTTGTGATATCTACTGGATTACAAACTGGCTGACAGATCCCAGGTTTTTAAAGTTGATGGTACCCTCTCTGAATGGAAGAATTGTAACTAGTGGGGTTCCATAAGGATCAGTACTGAGACCTCTCCAGTTCAGCATTTATTTTGCAGACATCCAGTCCAATGTCCCTGAAGTGTGGTTAACCAAGTTTACTGACATCTGCAAGCTGAATACTGTTATCCACTCACCCACTGTTACTAAACTGCATCAGTAAGGGCTAGTATATGCACAAATGTGGTGTACTGAAAACAATCTGAAGTTAAATGCAAAAACGTGTGGCATAATAGCATTCAGTAAAAAAGCTGTTCCCACCTCTTATGTATTAAATGGTACTCCTTTTTGGACAGATATGGCCACTGGCATAGAGCTGAATATCTATTACTGTTTGTGACCTTTGGAACTTGTAGTACAATCTTTTGTCTAGAGAGGCCTAATTGTTTCTTTGTGGGAGGGGAATTCAGTCTGGTGTGATCTGGATAGAGCTGTGCATTTTACTCATTGCTGTATTTGAAAAATACTAGCATAGCGCAGAGTATCTATTACTGTCTGTGACCTTTCAAGCTTGTCGCAAAATCTTTTGTCTAGAGAGGCCTAGTTGTCTCTTTGTGGGAGGGGATTCAGTCTGATCTGATCTGGCTAGTGATACTATACAGAGCTCTGTTTTTTTGATTGGATAATTTGGCTGTTTCCTGCTTCTCTGCCTTAAATAGCCAGTGTTTAAACGAGTTTGTACTTGTTTGCTCAAAGCTGCAGCAAGTTAGGCCTTCTTCCCTTGCTCTGCTGTTTTATGCTGTAAGACTACAAAAGATAAGTAGTTATTTTCAACTGTTTTCTACACTTCTGATTAAAACAGTTGCTGCATATCAGTTTAAACTGTGCAACTGTTTTTAGGCCTAGTGAATGCAATCCTTACCTCTGTTCTGATCTTATATCTCACCCACCTTCCCAAGTGTTGTTGTGGTGTTAAAGCTTGGTGGCTTTTGAGTTGCCTGCCAATAATATAAATCTGATATTTATACACTCCACCAGTCTCATTACATCAGCTCATTCTACTGAGAACAGTGAGATCAGATATGAAGGCACACCCATTTAGCTTCTTAACCTTGAATTATCTTCTGTCTCCTCACTTTCTACTAAAAAAAAATTGTACCTCTTCCTACTTCATTTTGCTGTTTGTGCTTAGGTGTTTCACTGCATTTAGTTTGCTGCATTTGTCACTGTTTTTTGGTTGCCTTATATCTAATTTGAGCTGTTTTTTACTGTTGTGATTGTGAGCTAATTTATCACATTTGCACTGTTTTAAAGCAATTTACTGACTAACTTCATTTCATTACTTATTAACTGTATTAACATTTTGCTGTTTGTGCTTAGGTGTTCCACTGCATTTAGTTTGCTGCATTTGTCACTGTTTTTTGGTTGCCTTATATCTAATTTGAGCTGTTTTTTACTGTTGTGATTGTGAGCTAATTTATCACATTTGCACTGTTTTAAAGCAATTTACTGACTAACTTCATTTCATTACTTATTAACTGTATTTTTCAAACTGTAAGTTCTGTTTTTTTGTCTGTAAGTGGTTCATCTGTGTTTTTTGTGGGTTTTACTGGGTTTTTAACCCTTAAATTGAGTAGCATAGTCTGATACAGCTTTGCTGCATCCAAAGCTGCAGCTGCACTGTTTTAACCCTTTGTAAGATATTCCAGCTACAAATGTTCCCTTAGTAGCACTTGTGTGATCACCTAGTAGTACTGCTCTTAGACCTTCCACCCCTTTTCCTCTTAGCTCTCTTTGGTCTCTCTCCCCCTCAGTTTCTGACAAATATGGATGGACAATTTCCTATGCTTTCTCCAGCCATTCTGGTTGATATGAGCATCTTGAGACAGTGTAGCAACTGCATCATCTACATAGACAACCCTCTACCGCACCCACCTAGGAACACAATTTGTGAGAGATGCAATTACATCAAGCATCTAGAGTCAATACTCTTTCCCTCACAAGCCAGCATATCTGGTACTAAGAAGGTTGTCAACACAAACACCACACCTCAAACACCACCCATGGCTACATAACACACACCCACATATGCAGTGGTCCTCAACAACAACATAAACAAAAGAGACCTCCGAGGCAAAAACACATGTAAACTCCACTTCCCACCACACCACACACCACACATAGTCCACACACACCTGTGTCTCTCAGCCACTAAGGCCTAAACATAGACCCAACATATTACTCATAGGAGACTTCATTGTGAGACACACAGATATGCCCCTCACCAGACAGGATAAGGTGAAAGTCACGGTTAGTTTTTTGTCAGGTGTCAGAATCCTCCATATCACCCATGCACTCAAGTCTCTCAACAACAGGTACTGTTATGACTCTGTCATAGTCCGTGTTGGCACGAATGACTTGAGACATACCTCTCTGGACTATTTGAAGTGAGACATGATCAAGCTCGCTGACTATGTGTCTCAGGCAAGTATGTTCCTAGCCTTAAGCAGCATTCTACCATCACCCAGAATGATGCCTCAATGCAAACAGAAAATGACTGACTTTAACAATTGCTTAGTTTCTGGTGTCTTTCCAAGTGGATCCAGTACCTGACAGCCTAGTAAAACATGACTGACAAACCATGATGCTTTGCCAGAGATGGCCTGCATCTGTCTCCCTTGGGCTTCAGACTGCTGGCAAACGCTCTTGCCTCCCCCATAGTGCTTTATTTAGGCAATGCCATGAGGTTAAAACTATCAACATGAAAATTTCATCAAAATGCAAATTAAAGGTCATGCTGCTAAACGCTAGGAGTTTAAACATGGAACTACACTCATTGCAAGCATTCTTAAACCTGGAAGATGCTGACATTTGTGCAGTCACAGAAACCTGCTTCAAAGCTGTGGAGAGCACCCCAGCCATACCAGGTTACTCATCCTATCATACATTCATACCCCAAACCGTGGGCAGCAAAGCAAAAGGAGTAGCAATATATATATATATATAAAAGACATACACACCTCCAGGCTGGTCAAACAGTATGATGCGCAGGAGAAACTCCAGGTGCAGTTAACCATTCACAGGACCCCTACTCAAATCATAGCTAGCTAGAGGCCCCCAACTTTGACTCAAGATGCCTACTCCACCTATCTGGACCTCTTTGAATCTATGCAGATTCAACCATTTACCCTGATCCTGAGCAACTTTAACTATCCAACCATAGACTGGAAGAACTACTCATGCCAAAACACAAATGCCGAGAGATTGCTTCATTTCTTCAATGCAAATGCCTTGGGCCAGCTGGTCGACACCCCAGAAGAGGTGAAAATATTTAGGATTTGGTATTAACCAACATGAGTAACCACTGCAGCAACCCTACAGTGTTATCCTCCCTGGTAAGATCCGACCACAAAGTGGTCACTTTCGAAGTCACCATCTCCCCTGACCCCCCCCCCCCGATAGTGTCAAACAAAAAAACTTCTCCAAAGCTGATTACAACCTCCTGGGGGAAGGTATACACAGCTTCACAGCCCCCTCCCCCTCCATAGGAATGGGCACATATGCCCAAAATTACACCAAAGTACTATATGAGCATTTATATAGCTGCATGGAATCAGGAATACCCAAAAGGACAAAGTCACTCTCCTCAAGAAAGAGTAAACCTGTCTGGTGGACATCTGCAATAAATAAACTCTATAATAAAAGGAAAAAATTGCTGTCCAGGACCAAGAAGGAGCAGGCGCTTAACTGTAAGCAATCTCTTCTTAGAGTGAACAAGCAAACTTTGAGTCCAAACTGGCCACATCTGCTAAAGACAATCACAAGGCTTTCTTCGCATATGTCCGCAGTCTCAAGGGAAGCACCCATATCTACTCAGAACTGGTGGTTAAGGACATCACATACACAAATGCCATAGATATAGCCAACCTGATGTCATACAAGTTCAGTGAAAACTTCACCCCTCTGTCTCCCCATCAGTAAATCAGGTCATCCCCAGCACCTTCCCCCCTCCCCTTATCTCTAGGGAGCAAGTCATCACTGCCCTCTCAAAGGCAAAAAATACAGCCTCTGTGGGACCCGATAACATCCCAGGTTGCATCCTACATGAACTCAGGCAGGAATTTGCAGCAACATGATGCATCCTATTCATCCAAACTCTGAGTACCAGCTTCATCCCAGCTAAGTAGAGGACAGCCACTGTCATTCCTTTTCACAAAGGTGAAGCGTCTGCCAAATCCAGGAAGTTATAGACCCATCAGCCTAACTAGCCTGATCTGCAAGGCCATGGACCAGATTATCATGGACCTCATTAACAAGGACATTGGCAATCTCCAAACACTCGATCCCACACAGTTTGCTTTCATCAAGGGAAGGTCATGCCTGTTAAATTTGGTTGACTTTTTTGAGACAGTTTCCAAAGCCATGGACAAGGGGGAAGATGGTGCACACCACCTACCTTGACCTGGCCAAAGCCTACAATACTAGTCCCCACTCAGGTAAAATACATAAACTCTCTCAACTAGGCATCAATCCATATGTTACCAGATGAGTAGCAAACTGGCTCACTGATAGAACTCACCTAGTCAAAATAAGAGAAGCCAACTCAAGCAGTTGACCTGTAATGAGTGGTGTACCCCAGGGATCAGTCTTAAGGCCTTTGTTGCTTGGGATATACTTTTCTGAGGTGCAGACCAAAACCAGTGGGCTATGGTTGACCAAGTTTGCAGATGACTGTAAGCTGGACACTGTCATTAATTCCCCTAGTGATGTGGATATCCTCCAAGAGGGTCTTACTCAAACAAATGACTGGTGCCAGAAACATGGCCCCAAATAAAATGCCAAAAAATGCATCATCATCCCCTTTGTGTAGAGTGATGTTCCCACAAATTATCACATTACTAACAAGGTCCTAAGCAATCAATCAGTTGTGAGGGACTTTGGCAACCAGATTGATAGCAAACTGACTTTTGACCACCATATTGCCTTCATTGTACGGAAAGCTTTCTACATGGTCCACCTCATTACTAAGAGTATCTCATCCAGGGACAAGGGGGTCATAACATCCATGTATTCTTCCCTTATAAGACCCATTATTGAATACAATGCCCTTTTTGGCATGTACCTCACAAAGCACATGCATCAGCTGGAGAGATCACAGAGGTTCCTCACCAGGAGAATCCAGGGCTTCAAACATCTACCCTACACTGCTGACTTGCTGGAACATGGCTAAATTCTTGGCTATGCTTGTAAGGGCCTTAGGGCCAATAGCCTAGTAACTTCCTATGATCCTATAAGGCATATAGATACTTATGTCAGTAACTCATTCATTCATTCATTTGACCATCGTGTTTCCGTATTTAAGATCCATAGAAGTCACCCTGCCTCATCATGGAATATCATGCTCCTTTGGTATGTATACATCAAAGCATATCACTTAACTAGAAAATCACGAAAGATATCAAAAACCTTAAATCATTCAACTATCCTGCTAGATTAACACAATTTTGTTTATATTCAGTAATGTACAAGCTACTCTCTGGTGACTTGCATCTTGCTTATCAAGCCATTAAAGATCCAATCCTATTTGACATTCTCTTTCATTGCAAAACCAGGGTCTCTACACTTTCATTACAGAACTAAATCAACGCTAACAAATAAACAAGACTCACTGGAGAGATAGGTTCCTGAGTCAACTTCTATGGAATAAGGTACCACTACAGGTCAAACAAAGTATTATTTTGAGTACATTTGAGGCGAGTCTTGATGACTGGATGGTAGACACAAATTTACAGTAGGATTGTCATGTACAGCTCTGCTCAGGTTGGGAGGTGAGCTCTATCAAGTGCTTCAAAAGGGAGGCATGAACATTTAAGTGGTTCTACTTATAAGTGTATATGGACAGACATTTTATGTTTTTTATGATCACATGCCTAGTATTTTTCCTATGTTGCATTGTTCCTAATGCATTTATATAAAATAAGTTCCACACAAAAATAGAGAACAACCAGCTGGTAAAACAATGATAGCAAAAGTCAAGAAAACAGCAACTGTGATACGAAGTATAGCTCCAGTTCTCATAAAATATAGCTTCCAAATTTCACACGGTACAGCGCACGTTACAAGCAAATATTCCTTTAAACCATGGTGGTACAGCGGTAGCGTTGTTGCCTCAAAGCAAGAGGTTCTCCTGTTCAATTCTCAGCTGGAGTGCCTTCTGTGTGGAGTCTGCATGTCCTCCCCGTGGTCAAGTGGCCCATGAAAGACATGCGTGAATGGGTGTGCCTTCGCTGAAGGTTGGGCATTGAGCTGCAACTCGGCAATCATTAGCAGACCGAAGTTTTGCTGTGGTGACCCCTAACTGGGAAAAGACAAACAACAACAAGCAAATATTCCTTTATTAATAGGCAAGCACTTTCACCACTAACTGTGGCTTCCTCGGACCATATACATACTACTAACTAACAAAAACAGTCTTTAAATACCCTCATTAAACTATTAACACCCATTACATTCAAATTCTCGTTCAATGAATGAACACTGTTCTTTCAGTTACACACCTTCAATGGGCGGGATCTTCAATTAAACCTTTACATAATTTAAAAACATATTTACTGTAAACATATGCTATATGGCATTTAATTAAAAAACATTTCAAAACTTCTAAAAATCACTCCTTAGATATAATCATGCTACATGGTCTCACATTATTTAACATATTGCACATTCCTCTATATGGTATACATTTCATTAGCTCAGCATAACTAAAAGTAAATGTAAACATTCGTTTTTCATTATATTTGAATATTTTGTTTTTACATAACTGCATCATGATGCAAGTGCGTTCTGTTGAGCAATGCTGTATAGCTCATTATTGTGTGCTTTTAAGAAATAAAAAATAATAAAATTTTGCTTAGATGCTCCCATCCTACCAAATTGTTATATGTATTATTTAGATAACAGAGTAATTCATGAAACAACAACATGTATTATTGGAAATAAAAACGAAAACATGGCAACAGATATCTGATCTCATATTTTCCTAGTTTGTGTTCAGCATGCGGCATTTGAATCTACCACATTTATGCATGAAACGTGCTGTAGAATTTACTAGAATCCCCATGACTGAGTAAAAATAGTGCTTTATAATGCTGAGCTTTTTCTGTTTGTTTCATTGCATTTATTGTTTAAATCAAATATCACTTATTCCATATCGCACAGACAATGTCACCTGTATTGCTGAACTTTTATACTTAATTTTATTGATTAGGCACTCTACAGTGCCAAGGGATTTCAAATACTTCTGTATGCTAATTAAAACAAAATATATACCTGCCAGAAATGGGTTTGTGGAAAATGGGATGGTGTGTCTATGAGTACTTTTGGCAACACTCTGTGCTACATTTGTTGCTATGGCCTCTTAAATATGATCTTAACTATTGTTCTACAACACTTCAGCTCCTCATTGGATAGCACCCTAAACTGGACATTATTACTGGTTCTTTTGGGTGGTCATACTAAAGTAACATTACCAAAGTTTATGTCCCTCCCACTCTAGCATCATTTTTGTTGGAGAAACTATTAAGCAAATTCTTGATCATTCAAAACAAAACTACTTGATTATCCTGGTTATGCTGGGTGACATCAACCTTAACTGGACCTTAATCAACCTTAACTGGAATGGGACACTGGAAATCTCACTGACAACATTTTCATTCTAGGCATCATTATTAATAATATAATACAAAAGCTGAAAAAAAATCACAGATAATCCCTGATGGGTTGAAGGTCACAACCCGCTCTTAAGCACCTTGTCTCTAAAATCAGTTAAATCATCAGGACTAAACTTACATTCCCACTCTATCCTGGAGTCAGTAATGTGGGCTTGGTTGTCCCACCCTGGTAAAGGTAACCCTTTTGGTCATGTGCGTGGGACAATGCATACATTGTTGGGGGGTGCAGGAAGCCCTTGTAATGATGCAAATGCCTACTTCAGCCACTAGATGGAAATGTTAGGGATGTCAATATTACAGTCCTTATGACTGACTCTCCACCTCTTAAGGAATAAATAAGCTGTAAGTGCTACTCACCCTCTGAGGAATGGAGGAAAGCTGTCAGGCAGCAAGACACAAAAAAAGCTTAGCACAAAGAAAGAACCACATCAAAAACAGTGTGATGTAAGATAAACCAAACCATGGCACAGACATATTTCATACAAGGTAAAATTTTACAAAACACTGAAAGATAATCTCAATACAATTGTTATATATGATAATTAATTAATTGAGAAATGACAGGAACATAGAGGATTATGATTGGGTTGTCAATAATAGCATGTTTATTATGTGTTCGAGCCATGGACGCCAAGAAATTCACTGCAAGAGCAAAGCTCAAGAGGTGAATTTTGGCATCCATGTTGAGAACACATAATTTAAAGTTGTGATCGGCAACACAATCATAATTCCTTCTACTGCACCGAGCTTTATCTGCTGCATATACTAGTACTAGTAGTTACAGGGACAAAAAATCATTAAGGGTTTTCCCGGCTTTCAAAGCCATAAAACACTTAGCGAGCACTGTCAGAGAGGTATTGTAATTCAGTCCATTACGTTTACACTGACTTTCATACCTCTCAACTGTCTAGATTTTTGCAGGACATCATGATTGTTGCTTCATATTTGAGTTTCAGAGTTCATATCCTTCAGAAAAAGAATGCTAACATATTCTGTTATTCTAGCAACTAAGTTTGTTTTAGGAAGTTGTGACACATTACCAGTATGGACAGCTGGCAGAAGCAAATCTTTCGTTCTGCTCCTGTCATTTTCTGAATAGTACTGGTGCTAGATCCGACCTTAGCAACTTTAACAGGAGGTGCTTAACAATTGTTAAAGCTGGGTTGTGCACCACTCTGTCGCTTAACTGGTTTGTCTTTTTTCTCAGTATCAAAGCGTAATCACCATGATCCATGAACTAAAATTATATTCTGTTCTCTGGCTTTTACTGATAATTCCAAAACATGAAAAGTGTCCTAGATACATAGACAGACTGTCAGACTGATATAAATATAGACATAGATCTAGATACAGATACTGATATAGACATAGTTATAGACATAAATATAGATCTAGATACAGATACAGATATAGATATAGACATAGATCTAGATCTAGTTACAGATACATTACAGATATAGATAACATTGATCTGGATCTTGATAAAAATACACATATTTAGATAGTAGTACACATATAGACTGAAGTACAAATATTGATAAAGATGCACATGATCTAGGTACAGATACAGATATACATATAGACATAGATCTAGAGCTAGATACAGATATAGATATCAACATAGATCTAGATACAGATACAGATATACATATAGACATAGATCTAGAGCTAGATACAGATATAGATATCAACATAGATCTAGATACAGATATACATATTTAGATAGTAGCACATATATAGACTGAAGTACAAATATTGATTAAGAGGCACATCATCTAGGTACAGATACAGATATAGATATCAACATAGATCTAGATAAATATATACATATTTAGATAGCAGTACACATTTAGACTGAAATACAAATATTGATAAAAGAGGCACATGCGGCTATAAATATATCCTTTAGGTTCATTTGAGAACTAATCACAGACTACAAATTATTAATGAAGTATCATAACAAAGGTTAATAGATCTTTTCATATCCAAAATGACTGCAGTTGGTTGTGCTGGACTGGGTCCAAGACCAAAGCAGTAGAGTAAACACAATGGTGGCACTGTCATCTAGTTTAGTCACAGAATATAGTATGTATTTAACCAAGATGTCTGTCTCTTCTTATTCTTTACTTGAAATCTGTTTGAACTCCCTGAAAACTGTACTAGGTTTGTTGTCAGAATTTATAAGAAATCAGCATTTATTACAGTAGGTCTGTGGGCATCTCTTTACAAGGCACAAGTAAACACCATAATGCCTCTTTTTTGCACATTGGAAAATTACTACAGAGAATTTATATACTCAGTTTATAAGTTTAAGGACTATTAATAAGAAAAGGAAATTATAGCTTTATACAAATTGTCTATTTATCTGGAGAAAAGAAAAAAATTAGAAACATCTGCTTCATCAGACGGAAGGACTGTTTTGTTTCACTCTATACCTTGAAAATAGTAAATGCATAGATCATAGAAATGCTGAAAATTTGGTTTTAGTTTTCCTAATTGTAAGACACAATGTATTATGGTATGGGTATGCCCAAAATAAAATATGTAGGGATAGTACTAAGTAACGAAGTTGTGCCTTAATAAAAATGTTGTAAGTCAGTGGCATTCCATACTTATAGTTAATGCTTCCATTTTCATTGTAATTTAAGGCTTAGGTCTGGAACTAGAATGTATTAAAAAGTATGTACACTTGTTCATAGGTTCATAGGTTCATAGGTAGCTACTAGGCTATCTGCCCTAGGGCATTTATAAGCCTAGCCAGAGTGTATTTGGCTTCCACCTCCCTATTAGATTAGCCTACTGTGCCTCTGTAAAGTAGGTCACAGAAGGTACCCTTTTAAGATTAGTTTACTGTGCCTCTGTCTAGCAGGGACACAGAAGAGATCCCAGAGGTGAATTTGTGATTTCCCATCCACGCGTCCAGATTTCGCTTGAAGAGGGTTAGCGAGGGGCTATGTCTAACATGAATTGGGATTCTATTCCAGAGTGAGGGGAGCCTCTGGGAAATGAATCTGTCCCTCCAGCATGTCCTATTTATTTTTGTGTTGAGGTTTAGGTCCCTGGAGCATGTAGCTCTAAGGGACTTGGATTTTTTGAGGTGGAGCATGTCCATTAATTCTGAGTTTGACATGGCTTTGTACATCAGGCATAGATCACCTCTGAGTAGGCAGTAAGCAACTGAGTAGAGCTGGAGTTTCTTTAGTCGAGCTGCATAGGACATCTGTTTGTAGCCCATGATCCTCTTGGTGAGGTACTTTTGGGGTCTCTCCAGATGCTGCAGGTGTCGGGTAAGGTACATTCCAAAAGGGGCATTGTATTCAATTCTGGGCCTGATGAGTGACGAGTAGAGGGGCACAATGACCTCTCTTGATCTAGATGCGAACCCTTTCGTGATAAGGTGGGCTATATAGAAGGTCTTTCTAACCACTTTGGCAATGTGATTAGCAAAGGAGAGATTACTATCTACGTTGGTCCCCAAATCTATAATTACTTCTTCCGTACTTAATGGATTACCACCTATGTGGTAATTTGTGGGCACCTTGTTTTTCCCAAAGGGGATGACTATGCACTTTTTAGCATTTAGCCTGAGGCCATGGCTCTGGCACCAAGCATCCGCCTCTGTGAGACCCTTTTGGAGGATGCTTGTGTCAGCTGGAGATTCGATTATGGCCCCCAAATTGCAGTCATCTGCTAACTTTGTCAGCCATAATCCCCCCGTGTTAGCCTGAACCTTAGAGAAGTATATACTGAACAAGAGAGATCCCAGAACTGAGCCCTGTGGGACGCCACTTGTAACTGGACATGGCACCTGCGATTCTGACAATGTGGGTTCTATCTCTGAGCCAGTTTGCAACCCATCTTGTGATATAGGGGTTGATATTTAAGCTGGTAAGCTTATTTTTGATGCCCGAGTGGGGTATTATGTCGAAGGCTTTTGCAAGGTCCAGGTAGGCTGTGTGGACTACCTTGCCCTCATCTATGGCTTTGGTAACTGTTTCAAAGAAATCATCTAGGTTTAAGAGGCAAGATCTGCCCTTAACAAAGCCGAATTGGGTAGGGTCCAGTGTCTGTAGGCTCCCAATGTCTTTGTTTATGAGTTCCATGATAATACACTCCATAGCTTTACAGACCAGACTAGTCAGGCTTATGGGGCGATAGTTTCCGGGGTCCGTTGTGGCACCACCTTTGTGGAGTGGGACCACTGTAGCTGTACGCCATTCTTTGGGTACATATCCTGTAGTAAGGCTAAGTTGTTTCACAGAATATCCTATAACATACTCTGTTAAACAAATGGCAATAACTGCTTATTAATTATTCTTGGGACACAGCAAATCCATGGCAAGAAAAATATTTTGTACCTGAGAAATAATAAAAGACAGAATTTTTACCTGGACCTTGCAAAAGCCTTCATGTTTTTTACTACCCACATGAAAACTACAATTGTTATGGTGGTATTTTCCTTAAATAAAAAACTATAAATTATGGAGTAAGGAATTAATTCACTGGGAGATGATTCTTACGTCATTGTCACCAAGGATAATGCCATGAAGCAAAGTAGAAAAAAGGAAGGCTAAGGACCACATGTAATACAACAGAATCATGGAACTAGAGAACATCAGCAGTCTGCAATCCCTAAAAGAATATCCTGCCTCCTAACCTTGGTAGACTGATGCATCAGATTCAAGTAAATTAATTCATATTGCAAACTGGCTATTTGAAAAAAAAAAAAAAAAAGTCTGTTACTGCGGAAAGTATGATCTCATCCAAAAGGGTCATTACTGAGGCTTTCCTTCAGGAATCTCTCCTCGGGCCATTTCTCTTTGTTATTGACTTCCCTAATGTCAAGGCCAATACCAAGGGCCTGTGGGTGACCAAGTTTACAAATTATCACAAATTTAGAACTGTCATAAACTCTCCAGCTGTCATTCAGATTCTGCAGGAGGACCTAACATGCGCATACAAGTCATCGCTCAGTCACAGCCTTAAATTAAATGGTATGATGTGCATCCTTTGGCAAACATGAGTACCCATGCACGTACCACACAGATGACACCCCTTTGAAAATGAACACAATTATTAGGAACTTGAGCACTTTCATTGGGAATGAACTATCTTCTAATCACTATGCATCCACTGTTGTTAGGAAATGCTTTTATCTAACCAGACGGATTGTTAAGGGTGTGTCTTCTAGGACAAGAGAAGTTATCATACCTGGTAATAAAAACTGAACCTGTGTAGATTGTCACAAATCCTTTAATGAAACCGATAGACCAACAGAAGTAATACTAAGCACTTTCTCCCTTAGCTATGTAGGGCATCTTCAGAGTACAAACAAAAATAAACTGTGTTTGATACTTATACTCTAAAATGCACACACCTCCTATAACAATTAACCAATCATTCTAACTCATTCATTAATTAATGAATCTAAAAATAAAACATTTAACTATATTATGAAGCTTTGCTATGAAATGTTAAATGTTAAATATAAATGTTAAATATAAATGTAAATATAAATATAAATATAAATATAAAAAACATGTATTTAACTCAACAGTAACAAAAACAAATGAATGCTATGTAAATATATATGCATTGTGTGTATAAAAGCTAAATAACATATAATACACACTAAATCATCATCAAACCTAAAAAAGCTCACAAAAATTATATATGTATATTGTAAATATTGATAATTAAATACTTTCTATAATTCTAATAAAAATTAATAATACAATAATTAAAATATAAAAGACTTAGTTAAGGTCAGTGCTGTAGTACTAAACCTA
Organism: Protopterus annectens; assembly: GCF_019279795.1. Classification (NCBI taxonomy): domain Eukaryota; kingdom Metazoa; phylum Chordata; order Ceratodontiformes; family Protopteridae; genus Protopterus; species Protopterus annectens. The sequence continues at coordinate 504,945,557 of NC_056725.1, read as the reverse complement.
GAAACTTTGTACAGTATAAGACCAATACAAGAGCTATAGTCACGTGTGTCTATATATAATATATAAAGCTGTATAGTGAAAAACCCACATTAACACTATGTATAATGTCCATATATATAACAATCTAAAAATCTCTGGTACATTGTTAAAAACAGATCTATATATAAACATTAATAAAAAATATCAAAAATGTAATAATTAATCTATGATAATAAATAAATAAATAACTCTGATAATAATGTATAAATGTATACATATTGCAGATACACTTGTATAGTGTATGCTAATGAATAAGGTATGTTGACCTTGTAATGTAAAAAATTAATGTATTCACTAAAAAAGAGTGAAAAACCTAAATAACTTAATACCCATTATATTTGAATAGCCCTGTATTTTAATAAACTGGCAATTGAGATATGTTTGTTTATTCCTGGAAATTTAGAGGCATCAAGCCTTAATTGCCAAATACACTCTTTGACCTCCAAAAATGTTTTTGTGTCCCCACCTTTTTCGTTATAAGGAACCCTGTCAATAACAAAGAATAAACATTTTTTAAAATTGACACACTCCCGGCTATGCATATATAATGCATTTGTTGTTTTTTTTATTTCTGATATCTCGAACATGTTCCAATACCAGTTTGCTTTTTTTGGAAGTTATCATACCTATCTGCCTCTTTCTTATCAGACCTATAATAGAATATAATGACTCCTTTGGTATGTACTTATCTGAACAGATAACTCATCTTGAATGACTTACAGCTTATCATCACTAAGAAAATCAAGGGCATGTCTTTATTGTGCACCACTTTCTTAAAGCACTTTCTCTTCAATGTTTCTTACAGACTGTTGATCGGGGACCTTTGCCTCACCAACAAAACCTCAAAGGATCCAGTCCTAAGCAACCCTCTACACATCCACAGAATAAATGCCCTGAACACCTACTCAAATGAGCTGAACTTCCTTCACAGCATAAATAGAACCTGCTGACAAGATGTATATCTCGTTCAAAGAATCCCTTTTATGGAAATGACTTCCTTAAGATGAAAAAAAAAAGTTGTTCCTCAACCCTTCTTAGGTGCTACCTAGATGAATGCATGTGAAACCATAAATTCACCTATGTTCTGACTCCTCAAACCCTCACTGAAAGTGGATGAAACTGGATAGTAGTTACTCATGTTGTAGGGTACTCGTGAACTGGGATCTTGAGCCTAGGCTGCAAATGATCGACCGGATCAACAATCTGGTACGAACCTATGAAGGAAGACAGAGAGAGATGATTGCCTAGTATGACATCATCACACTTTTTATGTGTGGATGTGCAAAAGTTCCATCAGAGCTGGATCAGGGGATGCCTTGTACACCAGGCATATATTGTGTCTCAGTTTAGCATTGTTTCTGAGCAGTGCTTCCCACTTGCTTAAAGATTCCATGTAATCCAATATGTATGTACAGAACTCCACATTGATTGTGGAGTTCATATATCACTGAGTTCAACAAAATTGGCATTGCATGTATCTCATCCAGCCTGATTTTTGTTTCAGTTTCAACTGAGTCAAATGTATGCAAATGTAGAAGGTAAGCAAGGGAAAGTGGTTAGTCTTTCTGAAAAAAATGGAATTATGTTTCTAGACAAAAGCTAGAAAATGCTTTATTTTGCTTGGTAAATTATAAATAATGGAGCAAGTTTTCACCTTTGTTATCTTGGTATTGATGCACAAACTAAAATAGGTACTGTAGATTTATATAGGCATTAGAGATTCTGTTGCCTAAAATAGGTAGATTTAAATAGGCACTAGAGATTATGTTGTCTAAAATATGTAGATTTATATAGGCAGTAGAGATTCTGTTGTCTAAAATAGGTAGATTTATATAGGCACTAGAGATTCTGTCATCTAAAATAGGTGGATTTTATATAGGCACTAGAGATTCTGTTGTTTATTACCTTGAAAGTGAAGTCCAGAAAACTGACCACACAATTATGGTTTTGAACTGGAACAAGATGACAAGGAACAAAGTAAAGAAAGGTGCACTATAAAATGTTTTTAAATATCTTTATAATGCTGAGCTTTGCTGATATTAGTGTCCACTCACTGCCTCCCAAGTAGAAACAGTTACTCCTACAGAACAGGTGAGTGTGTGTGTGTGACAGAGAGAGAGAGAGAGAGAGAGAGAGAGAGAGAGGAGTTTGTGATATGATGGTTAATTTTATATTTTTACCAGACATTAGTGTCTACTTGCCACTTCCACTAAGTAGAACCAGTCACGTCTTCAGAGTGGGTTTGTGAGACTAGTTTTATATTCGTACCAGAAAGGGTAATAGGAGCCAATAAGCCTGCAAATAAATTAGTGCTGGATGGATTGTTCATGTGTTCACAATGGCTTATCGAACACGGGTGTGTAATTATGCTTTAAATATTTGACTATGGATATCACATGCTTCAGCTTTCACATGAAGGCATCAAATGTAACTACACTCTCCCCATATGGGGAAGAGTTTTTGACCACCTGACTAGCACTTCAGTCTCTTCATCTCTGGTTTTGGCTGGTAATTGTCCCATGATTGGACCGGAAGGCTAGCAAAGAAACATACAACAACCTGTTGGTATTACATGGTATCACATTCATATTGTGGATCAGAACTTTGATTCAGTATTACGTACAAAGGGAATAGAATATGAATCATGCTTTAGATTATAAGAGTTGGAATAGACCTTATAACCAAGGCACCATGACCACAGGATATAAGTGGGCATCTGTCCACTTATATATCTTGAAAAATAACTTTGTAAGAGTCTCAGTCATTAGAAATTCATCAACAAGGTGATGTTGCCATATAGATATATAGAAAGCTTGATAAATTAACAAAGATTTTCAGAAAAGAGATAACACGCAATCTTTTTCCAACAGCAAAAATAGTAAGCCTGTTGCAGGGAATGAATTCTTGTTATTTAATTCCAGATTTTCAATTAGGCAGGTGCTGCACATTAGGAACCTGTTTGTTTCACTTCTCTGCTTTGCCAAAAAACATGGAATGGTCATAGGGACAACCAAGAAATCCAAGCAGTCTGCCCACTCTCATTTGACTGCGCAGAGACTGAAACAGAGATCAGGCTGGGTGAGATACATGCAACGCCGCTTTTGCCATACTCAGTTAGTGATATGAACCCCATAATCATTGTGGAGCTTTGTACACATATACTGGAATACACAGAATCTTTAAGGAAGTGGGAAGCACTATTCAGAAACAGTGCTGAACATATAACAAAAAGTGTGATGATTTCACACTAGGCAATATAGTAACACTGGGCAATTCAGTTTTTCCTATGTTCTTTGTGATTTTCGCAAGAGTAGAATGATGCTGAAAGGGTTTGTCTAGCCATCCCATTCTCATCTCAATACATACAAATACATTTTTGCCATGAAAACCTTTGAATTTGATTTTGGAAATTAGTAAAGTCAAACATATAACACAAGACTAGAGGATGGGCCAGAGCAACAGCAAAAGGTGAGGTGTAAGCAATAGTCCCAAAGGAAGAATAATAAAAGAGCATGCCAAAAAGGGCCGGACAGCAACAGCATCATTTGTTGGCAGAAACTATGCACTGCTCCAGCTTAATCATTAAATCAGGAAGTGTTAATGAAGACCTAGCAGTGTTTTCTATCCAGCACAACAGACCTGAAATAAGTTCAGCTTTATTCTGTTTGTGCATGGAAAAGCTAGACATTAGCTTGATTACACCAGGTATAGAAGAATGCCATTCTTATAGAGACCAACAGAAGCTATATTGTTCTTAAAGATGTTACATGCATTATCCAATGCACAACTAAAGATACATTAATCTATCAAGGAAGAAGAAGATCACAAACTGGTTTGCACTTCAAATTAAGTACTTATATTTTAGTGGTTTAAAATTTACCAAATATACCAGTATTACCTGAAGCTTCAAACAAGTTCAAGACAAAGATGGCACAGGTTGTGGTCTTTTCACAGTAATATGCTTCCATGTCCAGTTCCTAAATGAATATATCTTTAGTTTATTCAGGTAATAAATACAAAAATTCCAGTACATTTAGTTACTCTTATTTTGAGAATATATGTAGCCTTAAAAAGTGGTGTTTTGTTTGTCTGACCATTGCTTTCATTGTAATTGGGGTGTTCTATATGGTAACAAAAAGATAGCGCTAACAAAGGCTTCACGCATAGCATTTCCGTGCACTTCAGCCTTTACTTCCAGACGTGCCTTATGGTAACTGTGGTTTATTCTGATACTGCATTACTATGTTCTTCCGCCAATGTGTGACAGGTGCAGCCATAGCAGCTATCTTCACAATCTCTTCTGCTACAAACATGGGGTGGTGTTTAATAAAAGTCAGCAGCACCCTAAATCAAGGTCCCGGACATATTAAGGTCTGATAAGCGGGAAAGAGACAGTAGAGATAACATTTCTGAAGGGCAGATGTTTGTCAGCACTGTTTGAAATTAATAAATGTTTTCACAGTGCTCTCACTGTTCTGTCACCAAAGCACACTGCTACTATTTAGAGACAGGCAGTGTAATAAGTTAATAGGCTCATAGGTATATACTAGGCTAATGACCTCCATGGCATTTAATATGCCTTGACATGCAGTCTAAACCAATTATTTCCCTCTGTATCAAGGGCATTTATTATACGTTCATAGGTTGGTACTAGGCTATCGGCCCTGGGCCTATACAAGCCTAGCCATAACAATTCCCTGGCTATTTCTTCCCACAATATTTACTTCCCTAGACCTCTGTCTAGCAGGGTGACTGACGTGATCCCCGGGGTGAATTTCCTATCTCCCTTCCAATTGTCAAGGTTCCTTTTGAAGAAGGCCAACGAGGCACTCTGCTTGACATGTATGGACTGTCTATTTCAGAGTCTGGGGAGTCTCTGGGTCAGGAACATATCCCTCCAGCATGTTTTGTTCATTGTGATGACAAGGTTTAGATCCCTGGAGCATGTGGCTCTGAGGGATTGGGATTTCTTTAAGTGTAGCATGTCCAACAGCTCTGGGTTTGACATGGCCTTGTATGTTAAGCAGAGATCACCTCTGAGTAGACGATATGCCACAGAGTATAGCTAGAGTTTTTTTAGACGCTCAGCATAGGGCATCTGCTTTAGGCCTGTGATTCTTTTAGTGAGGTATTTCTGCAGTCTTTCCAGCTGTTGCAGATGTCTTGTGAGGTAAATACCAAACGGGGCATTGTACTCTATAATGGATCTAATGAGGGATGAGTACAGTGGGACAATGACCTCCTTTTTTTTTGATGAAAAGCCCTTAGTGATGAGGTGTGCCACATAGAAGGATTTCCTGACTGTTGTGGCGATGTGGTTAGCGAAGGTAAGACCACTGTCCACCTGTGTCCACCTGTGTCCCTAAGTCTCTCATCACACTTTTGGTGTTTAGTGTACTGTCACCTGTGTGGTAATTCATGGATACATTACTTCTGCCATCCCAGGACAGTGTTCAAGTATCCATGTATTTGTAAATAAATTAATTGATAGTTTTACTTAGCATTGCATCCCTAAATTTTAGTTCTAGCTCATCAACTTTTAAGGCATCCTCCCTTCAAAGTTAAGAGACTGCATATGTAGACCAGCAAAACAGAAACATTAACTAAACATGCTTTCCTAAATCCTGTACCTGTAAACAAACTTCCATAGTTTGGATGGCATTTATGAAACTGGCAAATAATATACCTCACACTTTCTTAACATTTTTTCACATGAAGTGCCTTGGTCAAAAAGAACAAAAAAACAATATTGGAGTTTGTTTTAAAACACAAGTAATGAAAAATGAACATAGTAAAACAAGAGATTGCCTTCATAAATTCTTAATACACTTTTTTCAGAAACAGTAAACCATGTATCCTGCTGTGAGGTTCAAATAAAGAAATAAACACTTCTACAGTGCACTTTCTGGCATGAAGCATATATATTTAATTCACCACTCTCAGGAGGAAGACGTGGGACTTGTCCAGGAGCAAAAAAGTGCACCAGTTGCCCAGTGGATACTAGAGGTTTGAGCATGATATGCTTCTTCTAGGAGGCAGAGTCATCTGTCCACTATGTTACTCGTGGAACTGAATAGCAGTCCCACAGTATATCTGCTGCATGGTTTCATGTGCTCTAACTGGGCATACATGAAGATGTTAGGACTGAAATAAGAAAAATCTGTCCATCCACCTGTATGAAGGCCCCACACTGAATTCACCCAATCTTAGACCCAAAAATTAATGGACTGCAAACAGAACTCTCACAGAGAGAATGAATGGATACGTGGGGGGACTGATAGTCAGCTGAGGACAGAGGAAAAAAAAGCACAAAATAAATTGCATACAATATATAATCGATTATCCAAACTAATTGGGACCTAGGGTAGTTCAGATAATCAAACTGTTCGGATAATCAAACATATAAATGAACCGGATAAAAAACTTCTAAAATCTTGTGTTTTTCTGCATGAAAGAATACAATTTTCAACCATTTCCCAATTTCAGTGGACAAGAAAGAATATTTTTCCCACATGAACTGGCTACAAGCTCAAAAAACATACTTAAACAAATACATATAATGTTTACATAGTCAGACTTTATGATTTTTTCTACCAGAAAACTTTGGAAGGCTGGTTCGGATAATTGATGTTTCGAATAATTGACATTTGGATAATCTACTCCCTGCTGTATTCTCCTCTACATGTCTTTTTCTTTTCAGCAGGGTTAGTGCTATATCATTTGTTTATTAAACAAAATGATTATTGTCAGGCATTGTGTTTATTAAAGGAAATCACCCTAAACTATCTAGAGGAAGTAGTTAATACAGGGACAGACTAAATCTGCATATTTATTTTTATCTTTTAACAGTTTATAAAATTAAGTCTGCCTCTTGACATCTCATATCACTTTTCTGTTTTCATATAATATTACATTTCTGATTTGCTACCATAATCAAAAAATATTGTTTTTCATTTGAAAGGCACACGACAAAGCGTTTTGTAAAATTCTGTCCTCATGCATGGAGCACATCCAAGACAAGTGCGTTTAACAGGTTGCTACCTGCTTCCCAATCCATGATCAGCATAGCTCCTGCTTTTGATGTTTTCCTTAGCTTTTTATGGAGTTCATTGATATTCCAAGGTCACTTGAGTCTTTGACCTTTCTCATCTTGCTAGTATTCTCCCTCAGGCCACAACTTCTTTGTCTAAGAGTGCCATACCAGTTAATCCTGGGGTAAATAAATGGATGCCCACCCAGTTATCAAGTTTATGTTTAAAGGAAGATAGTGAGTTGTACTGCTTAACATGTAGGAAAGTTTATTTCAGAGGTTTGGGTGACAATGTGTTATATAAGCCCACCCCTCCATAGGGTTTTATTTATCTGTTGGTAAAGACTTAGATTTCCTGGTTCTAATATTGATGGAGATATTAGACAATCTGGTTTTTAATGGCTTGCTAAATGAGGCAGAGATTCCCCCTCAAAAAGTCTATAAGAAACTAAACAAAGGGATAGATATAGCTTCCAACCTGCCTTAATAGCTCAGGGGCTTCAGGCTTGTGATATTTTCAGCTATAAACTTTTGGGGTCTTTCTAACTGTTTGAAATGTTTAGGGGGAAATGTACTCAATAATTGGCCTGATCAATGCTGAGTATAAGGGAGTTATCTCTTTTGATCTTGATAATATTCCTCTGGCAATTAGCTGAGATAATAAAATGATTCCTTAAGAAGTATTTTCATGTGATGATCAAAAGAGAGGGAACTATCAACTCAAGTACCTGTGTCCATGACAACATTTTCATTTTGTAGTGATGTGTTGTCTGTATAGTATGATGTATGATGAGGTATGGGTGTTTACCAAAAGTGATCACACTACAATATTTTACATTTAGTTTGAGCCCACTTTGGTATATCATTTTGAAGAAGTCTATCATTTTAAATACACAGGATCAACGCTTCTTAAAGGCAGACTGTTGGGGGTCAAGTCTAACAAGATTCTTGATATAACAGTTGAGCTCAGTTATAAAATGTTCCTGAGTTTTGTAAGTTGGCAAAAAGAAATTCACTTACCCCTACTGCATTAATGGCATTCTTGTAGCATCAGTTAATGTCTATAGACACTTAGGCAAAGTACTACATTCAAAATTAAATGATACTGTCAACTATGTCATGAGAAATGCTACTTAAAACTGAAAATTATTTTAAGACTGTAACTTCAACACAGTTTATTGTGTTAATGTCTCACTGAAACCTTCTTCTATATTACAGAGTATAATACATGATTTTGTGATTAAATTTATGGTGATCTTAAAACGCTACAAAGAATTCAGCAATCTTTTATAAAATGCATCTAGTCTATAACTATCAACCGTTCGTCTACACTCAGTTTATTATGAGCTTCATAGTCTGGCCCTCATCTTCATTTTTAAAATGACTTTTTGGGAAGATATTAATGCAATGTTGGGTGAAAGTATTAACTACCACCTTACAGCAACAAGAATGGCTAATGTCACCTACCCTTTTTTTAAAGAAAGATCACCTGCCAAATTAACAAGGTCTTGTCTTCCTTCTTTCCTTTCTCTTTCCCAGAAGCCATTTTAAGTCCCCTTTATATAAGTAATCCTCAACACAAGGAAGCAGTGTAAGTCATTGGCATCTTGCAAATCTTCTGTAACATGGCTGTTTTTATGTTCCCTTGAGTGACCCGCATTTGCGTGTCTCTCAGACCTTGTTTTATGCTATTCGCAAAAGTTTATAGCTCCATCCAAAGAAAATAGCAAAATTGCAGATTTTTTCATGATATCTGTTTGTAGTTCTAAAGGAATTAACATACTCTCCCCACCCTCTTCCTAAACTGTCAAAACTGTCATTGCAGTGAAAGATCCTTGCTGTACCATGTGTGAATGCAGCTGCTACTAGAAAGGAAAGGCTTGAAAGTAATTTGATTCCTAGTGCCTGTAGTAGGAATTACATGCAAAAGTGAATAGTTTTACTAAGCACAAAAAAAGTACAGTTTTTATGTTGCAAAGATAACATTAAGGTTACTTCACCGTGCCTTATTATGAGCGTGGTAGGCAAATAAGACATAGTTCATGTAAAGCTATAGGCAATAATTGGAACTGAAAGAAAAAAAAGATACTTAAATCAGGAGGAAATTAAGAAAGCATTTAAGAAAGCAACAAGATGTTTAAGCAAATTATATGTTTCATAGGTGGAATAAAAAGGAGTGTGGAATATTATGAAGAGAGTAGAAGGAGAAGAGAATAACATAAGTACAAATGGAATTACATATTCAATTTTAAAACCATGTGAAATGTTTTAGATTTGAGATAGGGGAAAGGGGGGGGGGTGTATGGAATGATAACTAATTGATTTAACAGGAAAAACGTACTAGTGACAGTTTATGACTCATGTACTGAGAACCATCTGATAGGGAGCATTGAGTGACTAGAATAATACAGGCTTAATCACAGCAATCACTGACAACCATTATGGTGCTATCTAAATGGAAATTACCAATGAGTAATTTAATGAGAACAGTCCAATGTGGTATTTAGTGACAGGTGTACTGGAAATAGTTTAATAAGGGAGTACAGTGGATGCTCTAACACTCTAACAGGGAATAATCTATGATTTGTTTACTACAAATAATTTGTTAGGGACTAATGGGTGACTTTTGCATTTGAAACAACATAATAGAAAATAAAATTGTTTGCAGTGCCTTGATAAAGCTGCATGTCATAATATGGCTTGCATGGAGGTTTTTAACAAGGCTTTTAACAATACATTAAGGATGACTATGATGTCCCTCCTCTTGGCCTGTTATCAAGAAGCCAGTCCTTACCACTGACAGTGGTGGGGAATGTTCACAGTGAGAAAAATAGACAGACACACAGTATTTCCAGGTGCAGCTCTCTGCACCAAGTACAATTTCCCTTAAGAGCACACAGGGAATGCATACTCCAGTCCTGAGGCTGGGCTTCCTCTCCAGGCCCAAAATCAGACTCCCCACTGACCACTATAGAGCTGAGACCTTATCCAGGTGTTCCACGCCAAGTCCTCCACCACCATCCCTGTGAAACCAGTGCTTTCAGTGCCCCTGGTCAAAGTAGCTGACACACACATTCTCTTTGGGTATTTGATTTTCACACACACACACACACACACACACACACACACACACACACACACACACACACACACACACACAGGAAAGACTGGCACAGCTTACCCGCTCTGACACCACCACCCAGGCTATAAGGTAGATTCACTGCCACCAGAATATCCAAAGCCAGCTACTTTAAGGCTCTTACAAGGATACCCAATTATACTTAGCAACATTTATATGTATACAAAGGCTAGTGTTAACCAATCAGAAAGACTTTCAGGAATGTAGAGCCATGTGTCTACTACAGATGATGAACTTTTAAAACATTGACTTTCATATGGCCAAGACCATATGATCAACATTTCAAAAGTTCGAATACCTGAAAAAAAAATAAAGCAAAACAAAAAAAAAATTCCTGAACGTTTTTGCAGGGTGGGCAAGCCACCCACATCCCCCACACACCCTGTTATTTAAATATACCAACTCTGAGATCGCACTACAGTGAGAAAGAGGGAAATTTTCCAATTCTGTGCTGTACAGAGATCTCCATTCAGACTGTTTGAAGTCTCAGCCATATGAAAGTCGAAGTTTTAAAAGTTCGATCATCTGTAGGGGATCCAGAGCCACAGTGGCATTAAATAAATGCAAGTACCCTCACTAGAAATTGAGCCAGGATCTGGCACTGGTGTGTCACAATACACACATAGAACTTTAGCTAAGGTTTATTACAGCATATGGGAACTGTAAAACAATTCCAACACTTCCACCCTTCTTGCAGAGACTAACAAGCCATTTTCTGGCTGCATTCAGAACTGTGAGATAAAATCTTTATGGCCTAAACAAAGTAATTTAATTTCAGGCTATTTTTCTTAAGGTTAGATGGGCTGAGTTTAACCCTTTCCCTTCCAGTATCTATATGTATTTCATCAGTTACAACAATACAGTCTGACATACATGTATATTTCTTTTCTGTCTA
>NC_056725.1:504914454-504926954 GCF_019279795.1 Protopterus annectens | reverse complement strand
TCCCTCACTTTCTTGTTGTTCATTCACTGCTCTTCTATCTTTGTCAAAGTTCTTTCCACACAGCATTCTTCCTTCTATGTCTTTCATGAGACAGCATTTATTTAGTACCTCTGCTTGTTTCCTGTTTTGAATGACTTCCCTTTGCCCTTCTTCTCTTTGCAGTATATCTAAAAAAGCCTTTGTTCCCTTCTAAACCCATCTCTCAGGCTCCTTTCTGACTTGCCTCCATCTTCCCTCACTTCCTTTGTCACCCTTTCGGTTCTCTCTCTGTACAGTCCATAACTCTTAATGTTAAACTATATAGCAGGTTTTATTTCTCTGTTTATGCGTGCTGATTGCATTTGATTTTGTGGATGACACTAAATCTTATTTGCAGGGATGAAACATAATAGCACTTTCTAAAATAATTTTAAGAAAATCACGTGTTCTGTCTTTTCTTTAAGTGAAACGTTATACTTAACTTACTGCAAAGAAATAAACAGAAAGAGTTAACAATGTTATGCGTTTAGATTTTTAAAAATAAAAGTGTTTTGTATTGACCAGCTGCAGACATTGAATGGAAAAACTCATCTTTCACAACAAACAGCAACTGACATTGTCTCCGGTAAATTTCTTTAGCTCATGAAGGCTAGCCAGGCAGTGGATGACTGATGTGTTTGCCTGCAGGACAGAAGTAGATCTGTGTTCAGTTTTGAATACAATACCTTGTATAATATAACACCTTGGGCCGGGTCCATGAATGCCTGTACTAGCTGTATATGATCTGTATTCAAGAACATCCCTACTTGTTAAGTCTATACACTCAGAAAGATTAGATTAAGCGCAGACGTAGTCTATGCATTGTGGTAATCATTATGAATCTTCCTCTATATTTAAGGTTGCAAGAAAATCAGTAGGAAAACTAAAATTAGGAGGAAGAAGGTGGGAGTTATACCTGAGTTGTTTGTTCGCTCAGAATGGTGTAGACTTAGTGTACACTTAGTGCAGGCATTCATGAATCTGAGAGAGCCCACTGTGATGGCGCATGTCTTCATGCAATAGCACTACAATGGGGCTGCGTTTGACTTTTGAAAGGTAACCTGCCCATTGAATGTTAGCTCTGTGTATTCATTTGCAGTAATTTAAGTGTACCGCTGTTCACTTACAGAATATATAGAACACTGTGACATCAGAAGCACAAACACAACTGGTGACTTCAGAAGCATACATACAACTGGTATTTTAACCCCCCCCCTCCCCCAACCACCACTACTCTGTCTCTCTCAATCTTATAGTGAAGGTTATGGAGAGAAAAAAAATGACACATTTTCAAAATTTTATCCCACTTCAGCATATGGATGGCAATAGATTATTTTCGTTACTGTTACAGCAGCTTAGATTCTGCACTTTGTTGCCTGAAGCGCCTCTAAGTGTAGGGTCACAGAGCATGCGTATTACTAACGTTCAAGGCAAACCGTAACTGGATGAGTCATTTCTGCTTTTCAGACTTGCAGCCATTGTTTGCAATCAAGCAATAAAACACATTTAAATGAAATTAAACATGTTTCATTCCTTGGTTGCAAACAACAAAACATGTTTAAATGAAATGAATTCTGAATGGAATGAATGGCAAATAATCATTTGTCAGATATTCGTACCCCACTTTTCTGAACTTGCTTCATAAAGATGACTGTGCTGTAGCAGCAACCACCTCAGAACCAATATCCTTTGGTTTCTTATTTTGGACTGAACCAGTATCTGGATCACTAGCACCTAAGGATCTTACCTGGTAGAAAGCAGGATGATGTTGTTTTGCTAAGATACAGACACTGAGTCTCTCCTACCTACAGTCAAACTGATATCAGTGTTGTGCTGCTGGGTTTTCAAATAGAAGTAAAAGAACCCAAGGCATTATTTGAAAAGAGAAGGGAATTTCCCCCAGGCTACTGCCTGCCCTTGCACCCACATTCAGTTACTTCATTGCCAGTCTAAACACTGTGTGTGTGTGTGTGTGTGTGTGTGTGTGTGTGTGTGTGTGTGTGTGTGTGTGTGTGTGTGTGTGTGTGTGTGTGTGTGTGTGTCTGTGTGTGTGTGTGTGTGTGTGTGTGTGTGTGTGTGTGTGTGTGTGTGTGTGTGTGTGTGTGTGTGTGTGTGCACGCGCACGCGCGCGTGGGTGGGGGTATCTCTCTGTACAGCTCTTTGAAATGCAGTCTAGTGCCATATAGATGCAGGCTCCCCTTTAGTGAAAGATCCAAGTAACTTAGTATCTGAGCAGATGCTCATATACTGGTGTTTATAAATAACTAAATTATAAGTTTTTTTGACACTTCAAGGAAGTTGAACTGTGGTACCAGTACAACTCAAAAACAGAAGTCAGTGAAATTATACAAATATTTGAGTGTTGCTGAAAAATCTGGAGTTAACATGATTCCACCTTTTGCCTTTTAAAGTAGTAGCAACGGTATGGTAAAAGACATGTAATGGTGGCAGGTCTAGGCAGCTTAGTTGAAATCTTGCTGGCATTTTGGAGTCTAGCTGATCAAGCTATGAATCCAGGCGTATAAAGGGAATGAACGTATGACACTGGTACTGTATTCAGCCTTCATATTAGAAATAGAGATAGTTTTAGGAAGGCTATGAAAAGAAGAGAAGCAAATACTGGGAAAACAAAGAACAGTGCAGGTTTAATAAAGAACATTCTGGGTTCAAATTATTGGTACATGAGGGAGCAGACAGATGAAAATGGAGACATTTAATTAAGCAGAGATGTGGGAGTGCAGCGATAGTAATCAAGTTTTTGGTAAGGACAGAAGAAAGAAAACAGGGTAGTGCTAGTAGCAATAAATATAAGGTTAGATTAGACATGTAGAATAGAGTAAAATAAAGTCAAAATATAAATAAAACATTATCAAAATAGAATCAAATCTGCAAATAAAAGTAATCCAACGTATTTTTTATAGTGTCTGCCACATAAAATGGAAGACAGAGTAATCTGTGAATAAAGGTGTATTTCTCTGTCCTTTCTTGCCACACAAGCATGCATTTTTTCTCATTTACATCTCCCGTTGCCCATTATCTGTCTGACTGTATCTTGCCTTTTCTCCAGCTAATTAGGTTGATCCTAGAAAGTAATTATTCTCTGCTTGATGTGTAACTGTAGGTGGCCCAGATGCCTTTTGTAATAATGTGTCCTCTACAATTGCAGCTTCCCTGTGTGGGTTATTCGACATGCAGCTATTGCATTCTTACTTTTTACACTCTAATCCAGCTAGCTGCACTTTCCACCTAAGCAAATAGCCTCAAGCATTTAACATCCTGGAAATAACTTGAATACTACCTTTGTTTTATCATACAATACTGTCATATTATCAAGGATTTATGTATCATTCATAAAGTATGTTCTTGTTTTTTTTTTTTTTTACTAGTTTTATGATGTTGTGGATTCATTCCTCACAATGCACAGTGACCCAGGTCATTACTGAAAATATGTATTTGTTCTCATTAATCATTTTATAGTCAGATAAATAAAATGATCCATGTAGACCTTATCTGATTATATCATAGGTCACAAGGGCAAATGCCCACTTATAAAACCAGTTTAGCCATACCTCTCAACTGTACAGATTTTTGCAGGATGTCCAGATTTTTGCCTCTTATTTTTGGTCCATTTTTCAAAAAATGTAAGTTTCTGGCAAATAAGTGGCAAATCATAAAAGACTGAAGTGAGAAAATAATGACAGACATTTGAGTTTCAGACTTCATGTCCTATAGAGAATTCATGCTAATTCATAACCTATCATTCTAGCAACTTTCTAAGATTGTAAGAGCAACATTTAAAAATTGTCCCTATTTTTGGGACATTGTCCTGCTTTTATTTATGGCTTTGTCCAGATTTTTTGCTCTAAGTGGTTGAGAGGTATGCCTGGCACTTAATCAGCATGTAAAGCAGAGAAATCAGAGCAGAGACACACAGAAAGAAACACAGAGATCAGAAACACCCCACAAAGAGAGTGACCAAAAAATCAGGATCAAATCCTAAAAATAGTACTCTTGTAAAGCAATCTGGTCTTTGAGAAAGGAAATAAATAAAATGGCTGTAAAATATTTTCATGCAGTGTTTCTAAAATATTGGAGAAAAAAGGCTAATTTATTTTACTTAAGGAATTTTTCAGCAACTACATACTAAGATCAGCATAGAAGGTTGTTACTGCACCTGCAGGAATCAGTCTGAATTCCACAACCTGCACAACCTGCCTACCGTTAATGACATGAATTCATAATGCCTTGGAACCCACTCATCTCTAATAACATACTTATGGACCATTCTAAACCGTTTTAAATAGATTTCACCACACAACACACACACACATTCAAGGCTGCAGACAATCCTGCCTTCCTGTGTGATTTCAGAGGCTGCTGAAAGGAAACACGTTCTCACTGTAATGTATAGTGCAGTGTGTCTTTAAAAATTCTCATAAGGCTAGAGCAGGTGGGATGTGGCATGACTCCATCTTGCTTAGACAGTCGCTGCCATTAAACTAAAGGATATTGGATGTCTATCTGCTAGCCCATTCTCATTACAGTTTTTCTTTAGTTGTTGTTGCCTACAAAGATTTGATGAGCCCACAAGTAAACAATAATGCATTCATCCTTGACTTTGTACTGACATGGATGTTAAACACTGAACCATCCTTGGTTCCTTTGTCATCCTTGTATTTCTAAATGACCATCCCAAAGCCTGCATCTTAACACATTCATCTGTATGTTGATAACACCATAATGGCATCACTCATTTCACTAACAGACACTTTGCCAGAGTCTCACCACATGCCATTAAAGATTCCATCAGCTCAGGCACTGAGTCCTTTATCATTGAATCCAATTAAACAGAACAAATTAACAAATCTATGCTTTTCTCTGTACCTTAAAATTCCAACATAGCTGATACTTTTGTAGCAGTTCCCTGCCTAGTGACATCCTCCATCAAGTTTCAACTACAAATTTCTTAATTGTTTTTTTAATAATATTGCTTTTTTTTTCCCCATACATAAACCCCCACAAATACTGATGCACTTGAGATGTACTTCCATGCACACACAACTACATACAAGCATGCATGTGCCACATATACATAAACACACACACACGAATATCTGTGCCGTATAGAACACCATTCTCTCTTTCTCGCTCACTCTCTCGCTCTCTCGCTCTCTCTCTCTCTCTCTCTCTCTCTCTCTCTCTCTCTCTCTCGCTCTCTCTCTCTCTCTCTCTCTATATATATATATATATATATATATATTCTCTCTGCCTTTCTTTATGCTCCCAGGTCTCTTCTCCCACTCACTTCTCTCCATTGCAGACTGTGGCATAGCTGCCCCATATTGTAGCCTCCTTTTCTACCTATTCCATATGCAGACTGTTAAATCTTGTAATTAGATACATTTGCAACAAACTATCTAACCTTCTTGTTAGTTGCACCACAAAGACATCAACATAACGCTCTCCCAGTTTTGGCAACACTACCAGAACTGCCTCCCTGCCATTGAAAATACTTGTGGACATAATACCACTTACACTCAGTGATGGTGTTACATACCCTTTCATCCCAAGCACTGCCTGTTGCATGCTCATTCCCTGTGTCTGCTCGAGTGCAGGACTTCCCAATATCAAATGTTCTCCTCCATCTACGCAATACCTTCTCTTCTGAATCTACTGTCCTATCACACTGCTTTTTATCTCTGTGAGCCTACATTCCATGCCTCTTCAGGGGGTCACCCTACCATCTTGTACAATCAGCTGTGACTGTTCCACCCCATGAGAAAGCCCCTAACTCATTGACTTACAAGGATTACTCACACTGTTTTAATTTTGTGTGCATTATGTATGCATGCATATGTGTGTGTGTGTGTGTGTGTGTGTGTGTGTGTGTGTGTGTGTGTGTGTGTGTGAACATTTGAAACTCCAAACACTTTGTATTGGAATCATCGTATAGCAGGGAACTCCTGATTTGCCATTTTCCTCGCTGTAGTGCAATCTCAGAGTTGATATATTTAAGTAGCAGGGGGTGTGAGGGGGTACAGGGGGGCTTGCCCCCCCTGCAAAAACGTACAGGTAAGTTGTTTTATTTTATGTTCTTGTTTTTTTATTTTTGATTTGGAGTTTCAAAACTTTGGAAATATGGTCTTGACCATATGGTCTTTGGAGTTTTGAAACTTTGGGGAAGTGATATATATATATATATATATATATATATATATATATATATATATATATGTGTGTGTGTGTGTGTGTGTGTGTGTGTGTGTGTGTGTGTGTGTGTGTGTGTGTGTGTGTATGGTAGATGTAGGATCTCATGGCACTATATATATATATATATATATATATATATATATATATTTTATATATATATATATATATATATATATATATATATATATATAAAATATATATCTATATATATATATATATATATATATATATTATATATATATATATATATATATATATATATATATATATATACACACACACACACACACACACACACACACACACACACACACACATATATATATATATATATATATATATATATATATATATATATGTATATATATATATAAAGACAGACCCAGATGGATGAAATGTGATCAAATATGATATCGCTATCAAAATTCCAGATAACGAACTCAAGCAATCCAAAAAGAAAATGCAGCTGGCATAAACTAGAATTTATTGAAGAGTATAAAACGTTAGCGCTATCGCGGTTGACCCGCTTCTTCAGACGTTACAAATACCAAAGTCAATTCAACATATATATACAAGTTTAAAATACGTAACTTCCCTTGCTTGTCCATGTCACATCCTATAATTATATATATAATACTATTATTTAATAAAAACAAACTCATGCAGTTTAAATAGGTGTAACTAAGTAACTTTAACTTAATATGTTGAACACTCTCATAGTATATGCATACAATAAAATAAAACATTATATGTAAAACATTATTTTAACGTCTTCTAAAACGAAGCATAACTCATATGCACATATAAATAGCTTCAATGTATATATAAAGCAACTTAATATCAAAAAGTGCTAATGGATGATCTGAGCTCAAGAAATTATATAATGCCAAATAATAAAAAGGGGGTACATTAATAGTAAATGCTTATAATAAAATATGTAAATACACATAAAAATCTGAGGTCACTGGTACACAGTCTTGTAACATAGCCTAACTAGATAGAATAATAAGGAATGATAAGGAATAGGGATGTAACCAGCCTATGGACATCACAACTATAGTAAACACTTGAATAATTATAACCATAAATTGTGGGATAAAGGAATAGGGGTGTAACCAGCCTATAGACATCAGAACTATACTATAATAAACACTTGATTAATTATAACCACAAATTATGGGATAAAAGCACGGTAGAACATGTAACTATAGTTATGCAATATAATGTCAAAGCTCAGGTAATTGGTCTGGCTTTCAACACGGGCTTGAGGGGTACATTCTCATTGAGCCCCCTGCCACGGTGAGCTGCCAACCTGAGGATCCACTCTGTTTCACATAACTCAGTTGAGTTGACCCTATCTCCCCCCCTCATGTTGTGTGGATGTACATAAAGTACCTGAAACAAAAAACTGTGTAGGTCATTACTGAGCATGTGTTTGGCTATTGCACTGCAAGCATCAGATCTTGCATAGCAATATAGATGATCCCTAATCCGTTCCCTTAGGGATCTATTGGTCTTGCCAACATAAAAAACAAAGCAGACCCGGCAGTAAGCCACATATACCAGGTCCCTAGTGGTGCAATCAGCATGGCATCTAATCTCCCATAATTTTCCATCGTTAGGATTCCTAAAGAACCTTGATGTATCTATGTTCTCACATTGTGGACACGTCCCACAAGTTTTGGTACCTAAGTCCAATATGCTACTGTTCATCTGCCTATCTTTGGACAAATCTGGAAAGCATAAACGTTGCCTAAGATTTTTTAAATTATTATAAACATAACGGGGACAATTGCCCACAACCTTATGTATCTTAACATCTGATGTTAGGATGTTCCAGTTGTCCATCAATGCTTTCTGAACCAATGGTAGATCTTTAGCATAAGGGAGAACTACTGGTAAACGTGCCATTGCCCTTGTTCCACCATTCTCTACTTTCTTGGTCCCATTCGCAGAATAATATGGCTTGCCTCTACTGGACCTGAGCCTCACCACTTCATTGCAAACTAAATTCAAATCCTCTGGCTGATATCCCCTGCCATAAAAACTATCCTTTAAATATTCAAGTTCTTGATGAAATTTTATGTCATCTGAACATAGACGAGATGACCTCAACGCCTGACCTTTAACTATATTCTTAAAAGTTCCTGAATGATGCATGCTGTCTGCTGCTAAATAAGAAGGTTTATAACAATCTTTCCTAAACACCTTCGTGTTGAATTTGTTAGAATCGCGATAAATGGTTACATCCAGAAAGTTGATTGTATCCCAAGAATGTTCCATAGTAAATCTAAAAAATCCTTTCAGATTATTTATGTACAAGAAAAAGGTCTCTAGCTCTGCTATAGTACCATTCCAAAGGAGAAAGAGGTCATCGACGAATCTTCTGTAGAAGACTACATGTCGACATGATAGAATGACCTCATTCTCCCACGCAGCCAATACAAGGTTGGCGTACGAGTTAGCGCAACTCGTACCCATAGCAACCCCTGTGGATTGTTTAAAGGGTTTGTCTAAAAATATAAAGAAATTGTTGTCAAGAACAATTTCCAAAAACATGGCCAGTAAATCCACCTCGGTATCAGTATATAAATCCTTCATTAACATTTTTACCGAGTCTATGCCTATTTCATTGGGTATGCAAGTGAACAACGAAGTGACATCCATCGTAACCATATGTAAATTGTCAATTCCTGCTAAACCATCAACAAACATGTATAAATCAGCTAAAAATTGTGCAGTGTCTTTCAATACATAACCATATTTTTGCAAAATTAACTTGAGTTTCGTGTCTAAATAGATTGAGATGGGCTGCGTAACCCATCCATCCCCCGCCACTATAGGTCTTAAAGGTGGTTTCATAGCATTTTTATGGACTTTGGGAAGTACATTTATTCGTGGCAGGACAGGAAATTCAACCAAGAGAAATTCCAACATTTCCTTGGTTAACAAATTCAAAGAAAAACAATCATTCAACATCTTGTAGATGTTGATGCAACAATTTTCTACTGTTTCGAATGTTACTGCCTCATAGGCTTCAGTGTTGAGCATGGTTAACATGGAATCAATGTAATATTGTCTGTCTAATACAACAATTTGTCCTCCTTTGTCGGCGGGCCGTATAATAATATCAGTATTTTTACTCAAAGCCCACATTGCAGTACGTTGATCATATTGCAGGTTACTAAAATCATCATGAGAGCCGGTACCAAACTCATCATAAAGATGGTTCTCTACTGCTTTTACAAATAAATCTAAATTAGGCGTAAGTCTGGGATTGATTACGCTTTTGCGTTTAAAGCAGGAACCAACATTATTGTCACTCTCATTGAACATAAGCTTTAAGTTCACATTTCTGGCAAAAAGTCTAATAGCCAAAAGATAATCACAAATACCTGCTGCCTGGGTGGGAATAAATGACAGCCCCTTCTCCAGTAATGATTGTTCCGCTCTGGACAGCTTATATTTCGATATATTCCAGACTAATGAGCCTGATTCCACTTCTGCTTGTGGACATAATTGTTTCTGTCCACCCTGTGGTCCGGTCGCTTCATTCCTTGTCCGTTGTCGTGATTTATTGACCTCTTCCGCCCCGTACGAATGGGAATGCTGATTGCACCACCAGGGACCTGGTATATGTGGCTTACTGCCGGGTCTGCTTTGTTTTTTACGTTGGCAAGACCAATAGATCCCTAAGGGAACGGATTAGGGATCATCTATATTGCTATGCAAGATCTGATGCTTGCAGTGCAATAGCCAAACACATGCTCAGTAATGACCAACACAGTTTTTTGTTTCAGGTACTTTATGTACATCCATATAACATGAGGGGGGAGATAGGGTCAACTCAACTGAGTTATGTGAAACAGAGTGGATCCTTAGGTTGGCAGCTCACCGTGGCAAGGGGCTCAATGAGAATGTACCCCTTAAGCCCGTGCTGAAAGCCAGACCAATTACCTGAGCTTCGACAATAAATTACATATCCATAGTTACACGTCATATTACTCTACCCCTGCTTTTAATCCCACAATTTGTGGTTATCATTATTCAAGTGTCCATTATAGTATAGTTGTGATGTCTATAGGCTGGTTACACCCCTATTCCTTTATCCCACAATTTATGGTTATAATTATTCAAGTGTTTACTATAGTTGTGATGTCCATAGGCTGGTTACATCCCTATTCCTTATCATTCCTTATTATTCTATCAAGTTAGGCTATGTTACAAGTCTGTATATCAGTGACCTTAGATTTTTATGTGCACTTATATATTTTATGATAAGCATTTAGTATTCATGTACCCCCTTTTTATTATTTGGCATTTTATAAATCATTAATCACTTGAGCTTAGACCATCCATTAGCACTTTTTGCTATTTAAGTTGCTTTATATATGCATTGTAGCTATTTATATATGCATATGAGTTATGCTTCGTTTTAGAAGACGTTAGAATAATGTTTTATATACAATGTTTCATTTTATTGTATGCATATACTATGAGAGTGTTCAACATATTAAGCTAAAGTTACTTAGTTACACCTATTTAAACTGCATGAGTTTGTTTTTATTAAATAATAGTATTATATATATAATTATAGGATGTGACATGGACAAGCAAGGGAAGTTACGTATTTTAAACTTGTATATATACATGTTGAATTGACTTTGGTATTTGTAACGTCTGAAGAAGCGGGTCTACCGCGATAGCGCTAACGTTTTATACTCTTCAATAAATTCTAGTTTATGCCAGCTGCATTTTTTGCTTGGATTGCTTGAGTTCGTTATCTGGAATCTTGATAGCGATATCATATTTGATCACATTTCATCCATCTGGGTCTGTCTTTACATATACAACTTTCAGGGTTTTGGTGAAAGTTTTGGCAAAGTCCCGAACATGGCCCAGTGATTTTTTCCCTGGAAAACAAATCGCTGTCCCATGTGTTCGGGATCTAGGGATTTTGACTTTATTGGGTCGATTAAGCGTTCGCTGAAATAATATAGACCTGATATCTGTGAGTGTGTGTGTGTGTGTGTGAGTGTGTGTGTGTGTGTGTGTGTGTGTGTGTGTGTGTGTGTGTGTGTGTGTGTGTGTGTGTTTATGTATAGATATAGATGTGTGTGTGTATGTGTGTACACACACACACATATGTATATGTATATATATATATATATATATATATATATATATATATATATATATATATATATATATATATGTGTATACACATACACACACACACACACACACACACGCACGTACACACACACACATATGTATCTGTGTGTGCTTGTGTGTGTGTGTGTATGTGTGTGTGTGTGTGTGTGTGTGTATGTGTGTGTGTGTGTGTGTATGTGTGTGTATATACATATATTTATATATAGGTCTTATTGATTCAGACCTTCATTCATATTTTGAGGTGGAGTATCCCCTAATACCTACCATAAGTGGACTCCCCAAGATCCACAAAAATCTACATACTCCGGAACTAAGACCTATTGTCTCTGGATCAGGTTGGCTGACAGAACCAATATCCATCTACTTGGACAGTCAACTTAAAAAATATCTAACCAACTATCCTCCAGTTCTGAGGGATACTGAACAATTTCTGAAGAGTTTTTATGACATAGTGCATTCCATATCTACACAGGAAAATCTGATATTAGTCACCATGGATGTGGTGTCGCTCTTCACATGTATCCCCAATGAGGAGGGGATTTTGTTCCTTAAATGCTTCCTGACCAGGAACACTCAACTCACACAAAAGAAGGTGGATCTTCTTTGCTTTCTCATGGAGATGGTCCTTGAGAACAACATTTTCATCTTCAATGACGTCTGCTATAGACAAACCAGTGGCGTAGCTATGGGCACTAGCTGTGCCAACAGCTACGCCAACTTGGTTATGGCTGAATTTGAAGGGAGATACATCCGTAATGTGAAGGAAATATTATTCTTCAAGAGATTTGTTGATGATCTCTTTTTTCTCTGGGAAGGGTCTGTACAGAGTCTACATGAGTTCCATTCACACTTAAATGAGGCTACTGATTTCATCAAATTTACTTTGAATTATTCCAAGGAATCTCTGGATTTTTTGGATGTGCGGATAAAACTAGAACATGGACAGTTTAACACGGGAGTACACAGAAAAGCATGCTACAAGCCCTCCTTTTTGCACAGACGCAGTATGCACAATCCACAGATTTTTAGGAACGTGATCAAGGGACAGGCGATGCGTCTCTCACGACTTTCTAGTCAAAATACACAATACAAGATGG